>NW_027438986.1:87500-92500 GCF_040939455.1 Microcebus murinus | reverse complement strand
GCCCAGGAGTTTGAGGTAGCTGTGAGCTAAGCTGATGCCATAGCACTCTAGCCCTGGCACCAAAAGTGAGACTTTGTCTCAAAAAAAAGGATAATAATAATAATCATAAAAAAGGACTTACCAGATAAAGCAGGGAGAGAGAGATAATAATTTCTCTCTCTCACTCTCTCTCTCTCTCTCTCTCTCTCTCTCTCTCTCTCTCTCTCTCTCTCTCTCTATCTCTCTCTCTATGTCTGCTATAGACAGAATAAAAGACATAAGCAGGGAGGGAGAGATAAAAATTTCTCTCAGGCCCAGCACACCTGTAATCCTAGCTCTCTGGGAGGCCAAGGGGGAAGGATTGCTGGAGGTCAGGAGTTCAAATCAGTGGGAGCAAGAGCAAGACCCCATCTCTACTATAAATAGAAAGAAATTAATTGGCCAAGTAATAGAGAGAGAGAGAAAAATTAGCCAGGCATGATGACACTGCCTGTAGTCCTAGCTACTTGGGAGGCTGAGGCAGGAGGATGGCTTGAGCCCAGGAGGTTGAGGTTGCCGTGAGCTAGGCTGACGCCATGGCACTCACTCTAGCCTGGGCAACAAAGTGAGACTCTGTCTCAAAAAATTAAATGCATGCATGAATGAATGAATGAATAAATAAATAAAAGTCTGTTAAAAAATACATAGAGGGAGGGTTCTCCGCTTTAGCCATTATTGTGGTTAATCACTTCACTGGTCTCAGCTGGGCCAAAAACAAGGCCTGTGGGGCTGGGGACCGCTCTGGAGTTTTAAGAAAAGATTGAACTGCTCTTGGGGATAGAGGCCAGACTACAAATTTCCAACAACAGGGGGTGGGGGGGTGGAGTTTTAAAAGGACACAAAATGTCTCTGTCCTTTATTTTTTTTGCCCTCTCTATAGACCATTCCCTCTATTACACTGTGAAATTCATGATGTTAAATAGTTTTTCCTGGGAGAAACTTTGTGGTCGGGGCTATGTGAAGTAGGAAGGGTGTTTTATATGTTTCCAGGACATCATAAAAAATTGAGCAGACTCATCTAGGATCATTAGGGAAATGAATGATTTGCCTCTCCTAAATGTTGAGCTACCACAACAAGCTGCAGGAGGGGACCCTCCCGGACACCTATTACTGACACAGGCCCACGGGAGTGTGTTGCTCACCCTATTCATTTAGAAATGTATACTTTGGAATCAATAAAATTCACAGGAAGAGAAAATACATTGTTCTCAGCCTAGGATAAAAAGTCACAAGTTGTTGTAGAATTCATTCTGTGATTTAAATTTTTAAACGATATTCCATAAACCTAAAAAAAACACACAAAAATACCCAAAAAAACCAAGATAAAACAAACCGGGAAAAGAAAAAAAAAAAAAAAAAACCCTGGGCAGAGGCCTACGGTGGGGGCGGGGAGGCAGGCAGGGAGCGGGAGGAGGAGGAGGAGGGGCCCCTCCCTGGGACAACAGGGAGGGGGTTGGGCGGAGACCCTCTGGAGGCTAGAGGCGCCTGGGGCTGGCGGGCCCAGGCAGAACCTGTCATACAATGTAGCAGATTTGAAAGCCGGCCTCCACACCTGGGGTGGGGGTGGGGTCCACTCTTAAGCTCCCAACATGGCCTGACTTTACCCATCCCCAAGTCTGATCAAAGTGGCCACTAGATGACACCTAAGTACTGGTGACAGTGTCAGCCAGACAAGAAGGGACCCTCTGACGGGGCTGACAGCGATTTTTTTTTTTCTTTCTAAAGTTTGCTTCCATTTTACACCTAGGTCTACAGGTATACCCTTAAAATGGATGCTGGTATTGAGGAAACAGGAAGTATTTTTTTCCAGTCATTTATCTGGTCCTCAATCCTCATTATTTATCATGTCCACCCGCCAAGTAATATATATAGAAAGAAAAATTAGCCAGGCATTCTGGCACATGCCTGTAGTCCCAGCTACTCAAGAGGCTGAGACAGAAGGATGACTTGAGCCCAGGAGTTTGAGGTTGCTGTGAGCTAAGCTGACACCATAGCACTCTAGCCCGGGCACCAAAAGTGAGACTCTGTCAAAAAAAAAAAAAAAAAATTAAGAACTATGGACTTAGCAGTAAAAGCAGGGATTCAGAGATAAAAATTTCACTCTCTCTCTCTCTCTGTATGTATGTGTATGTATATAAATCTGCTATAGAGAGAATAAAAGAGATAAGAAGGGAGGGAGAGATAAAAATTCCTCTCTCTCTCTCTCTATATATATATATACATATATATATATATATAAATCTGCTATAGACAGAATAAAAGAGATAAGCAGGGATGGAGAGATAAAATTTCACTCACTCTCTCTCTCTCTCTATATATATATATATAAATCTGCTATAGACAGAATAAAAGAAATAAAAAGGGAGGGAGAGATATAAATTCCTCTCTCTCTCTCTCTATATATATATATATAAATCTGCTATAGACAGAATAAAAGAGATAAGCAGGGAGGGAGAGATAAAAATTTCACTCTCTCTCTCTCTCTGTGTATATATATAAATCTGCTATAGACAGAATAAAAGAGATAAGCAGGGAGGGAGAGATAAAAATTTCACTCTCTCTCTCTCTCTCTCTGTGTATATATATAAATCTGCTATAGACAGAATAAAAGAGATAAGCAGGGAGGGAGAGATAAATATTTCACTCTCTCTCTCTTTCCTCTCTCTCTGTGTATATATATATAAATCTGCTATAGACAGAATAAAAGAGATAAGAAGGGAGGGAGAGATATAAATTCCTCTCTCTCTCTTTCTGTCTCTGTCTCTGTCTCTCTCTCTCTCTCTATATATATATATATATCTGCTATAGACAGAATAAAAGAGATAAGCTGGGATGGAGATATAAGAATTTCACTCACTCTCTCTCTCTCTCTCTATATATATATATATATAAATCTGGTATAGACAGAATAAAAGAGATAAGAAGGGAGGGAGAGATATGAATTCCTCTGTCTCTCTGTCTCTCTGTCTCTCTCTCTCTATATATAAATCTGCTATTGACAGAATAAAAGAGATAAGAAGGGAGGGAGAGATATAAATTCTCTCTCTCTCTATATATATATATATAAATCTGCTATAGACAGAATAAAAGAGATAAGCAGGGAGGGAGAGATATAAATTCCTCTCTCACTCTCTCTCTCTCTATATATATGTATATATATAAATCTGCTATAGACAGAATAAAAGAGATAAGAAGGGAGGGAGAGATATGAATTCCTCTGTCTCTCTGTCTCTCTGTCTCTCTCTCTCTATATATATATATATATATAAATCTGCTATTGACAGAATAAAAGAGATAAGAAGGGAGAAAGAGATATAAATTCTCTCTCTCTCTCTCTATATATATATATATAAATCTGCTATAGACAGAATAAAAGAGATAAGCAGGGATGGAGAGATAAAAATTTCACTCTCTCTCTCTCTCTCTACATATATATATATATATAAATCTGCTATAGACAGAATAAAAGAGATAAGAAGGGAGGGAGAGATATAAATTCTCTCTCTCTCTCTCTCTCTCTAAATCTGCTATAGACAGAATAAAAGAGATAAGCAGGGATGGAGAGATAAAAATTTCTCTCTCTCTCTCTCTGTGTATATATATATAAATCTGCTATAGACAAAATAAAAGAGATAAGAAGGGAGGGAGAGATAAAAATTCCTCTATGTCTCTCTCTCTCCATATATATATATATATACATAAATCTGCTATAGACAGAATTAAAGAGATAAGCAGGGAGGGAGAGATAAAATTTTTCTCAGGCCCAACACACCTGTAGTCCTAGCTCTCTGGGAGACTGAGGCAGCAGGATTGCTGGAAGTCAGGAGTTCAAACCAGCCTGAGCAAGAGCAAAACCCCATCTCTACTATAAACACAAAGAAATTAATTGGCCAAGTAATATATATAGAAAGAAAAATGAACCAGGAGGGAGAGAGAGATAATAATTTCTCTCTCTCTCTCTCTCTCTCTCTCTCTCTCTCTCTCTCTCTCTATGTCTGCTATAGACAGAATAAAAGACATAAGCAGGGAGGGAGAGATAAAAATTTCTCTCAGGCCCAGCACACCTGTAATCCTAGCTCTCTGGGAGGCCAAGGGGGAAGGATTGCTGGAGGTCAGGAGTTCAAATCAGTGGGAGCAAGAGCAAGACCCCATCTCTACTATAAATAGAAAGAAATTAATTGGCCAAGTAATAGAGAGAGAGAGAAAAATTAGCCAGGCATGATGACACTGCCTGTAGTCCTAGCTACTTGGGAGGCTGAGGCAGGAGGATGGCTTGAGCCCAGGGGGTTGAGGTTGCCGTGAGCTAGGCTGACGCCATGGCACTCACTCTAGCCTGGGCAACAAAGTGAGACTCTGTCTCAAAAAATTAAATGCATGCATGAATGAATGAATGAATGAATAAATAAAAGTCTGTTAAAAAATACATAGAGGGAGGGTTCTCCGCTTTAGCCATTATTGTGGTTAATCACTTCACTGGTCTCAGCTGGGCCAAAAACAAGGCCTGTGGGGCTGGGGACCGACCACTCTGGAGTTTTAAGAAAAGATTGAACTGCTCTTGGGGATAGAGGCCAGACTACAAATTTCCAACATCAGGGGGTGGGGGGGTGGAGTTTTAAAAGGACACAAAATGTCTCTGTCCTTTATTTTTTTTTGCCCTCTCTCTAGACCATTCCCTCTATTACACTGTGAAATTCATGATGTTAAATAGTTTTTCCTGGGAGAAACTTTGTGGTCGGCTACGTGAAGTAGGAAGGGTGTTTTATATGTTTCCAGGACATCATAAAAAATTGAGCAGACTCATCTAGGATCATTAGGGAAATGAATGATTTGCCTCTCCTAAATGTGGAGCTACCACAACAAGCTGCAGGAGGGGACCCTCCCGGACACCTATCCACTGACACAGGCCCCACGGGAGTGTGTCGCTCACCCTATTCATTTAGAAATGTATACTTAGGAATCCATAAAATAAAATTCACAGGAAG
>NW_027438986.1:52500-82500 GCF_040939455.1 Microcebus murinus | reverse complement strand
ATGCTGGTATTGAGGAAACAGGAAGTATTTTTTTCCAGTCATTTATCTGGTCCTCAATCCTCATTATTTATCATGTCCACCCGCCAAGTAATATATATAGAAAGAAAAATTAGCCAGGCATTCTGGCACATGCCTGTAGTCCCAGCTACTCAAGAGGCTGAGACAGAAGGATGACTTGAGGCCAGGAGTTTGAGGTTGCTGTGAGCTAAGCTGACACCATAGCACTCTAGCCCGGGCACCAAAAGTGAGACTCTGTCAAAAAAAAAAAAAAAAAAAAAAATTAAGAACTATGGACTTAGCAGTAAAAGCAGGGATTCAGAGATAAAAATTTCACTCTCTCTCTCTCTCTCTGTATGTATGTGTATGTATATAAATCTGCTATAGAGAGAATAAAAGAGATAAGAAGGGAGGGAGAGATAAAAATTCCTCTCTCTCTCTCTCTATATATATATATATACATATATATATATATACATATATATAAATCTGCTATAGACAGAATAAAAGAGATAAGCAGGGATGGAGAGATAAAATTTCACTCACTCTCTCTCTCTATATATATAAATCTGCTATAGACAGAATAAAAGAAATAAAAAGGGAGGGAGAGATATAAATTCCTCTCTCTCTCTCTCTCTCTCTATATATATATATAAATCTGCTATAGACAGAATAAAAGAAATAAGCAGGGAGGGAGAGATAAAAATTTCACTCTCTCTCTCTCTCTCTGTGTATATATATAAATCTGCTATAGACAGAATAAAAGAGATAAGCAGGGAGGGAGAGATAAAAATTTCACTCTCTCTCTCTCTCTCTCTGTGTGTATATATATAAATCTGCTATAGACAGAATAAAAGAGATAAGCAGGGAGGGAGAGATAAAAATTTCACTCTCTCTCTCTCTCTCTCTGTGTATATATATAAATCTGCTATAGACAGAATAAAAGAGATAAGCAGGGAGGGAGAGATAAATATTTCACTCTCTCTCTCTTTCTCTCTCTCTCTGTGTATATATATATAAATCTGCTATAGACAGAATAAAAGAGATAAGAAGGGAGGGAGAGATATAAATTCCTCTCTCTCTCTCTCTCTCTGTCTCTGTCTCTCTCTCTCTCTCTCTCTATATATATATATATATCTGCTGTAGACAGAATAAAAGAGATAAGCTCTGATGGAGAGATAAGAATTTCACTCACTCTCTCTCTATATATATATATATATAAATCTGCTATAGACAGAATAAAAGAGATAAGAAAGGAGGGAGAGATATGAATTCCTCTGTCTCTCTGTCTCTCTGTCTCTCTCTCTCTCTATATATATATAAATCTGCTATTGACAGAATAAAAGAGATAAGAAGGGAGGGAGAGATATAAATTCTCTCTCTCTCTCTCTCTATATATATAAATCTGCTATAGACAGAATAAAAGAGATAAGCAGGGATGGAGAGATAAAAATTTCACTCTCTCTCTCTCTCTGTGTATATATATAAATCTGCTATAGACAGAATAAAAGAGATAAGCAGGGAGGGAGAGATATAAATTCCTCTCTCACTCTCTCTCTCTCTCTATATATATGTATATATATAAATCTGCTATAGACAGAATAAAAGAGATAAGCAGGGAGGGAGAGATATAAATTCCTCTCTCACTCTCTCTCTCTCTATATATATATGTATATATATAAATCTGCTATAGACAGAATAAAAGAGATAAGCAGGGAGGGAGAGATATAAATTCCTCTCTCACTCTCTCTCTCTCTATATATATATGTATATATATAAATCTGCTATAGACAGAATAAAAGAGATAAGCAGGGAGGGAGAGATATAAATTCCTCTCTCACTCTCTCTCTCTCTCTATATATATGTATATATATAAATCTGCTATAGACAGAATAAAAGAGATAAGAAGGGAGGGAGAGATATGAATTCCTCTGTCTCTCTGTCTCTCTGTCTCTCTGTCTCTCTCTCTCTCTCTATATATATATATATATATAAATCTGCTATTGACAGAATAAAAGAGATAAGAAGGGAGGGAGAGATATAAATTCTCTCTCTCTCTATATATATATATAAATCTGCTATAGACAGAATAAAAGAGATAAGCAGGGATGGAGAGATAAAAATTTCACTCTCTCTCTCTCTACATATATATATATATAAATCTGCTATAGACAGAATAAAAGAGATAAGAAGGGAGGGAGAGATATAAATTCTCTCTCTCTCTCTCTCTCTCTCTAAATCTGCTATAGACAGAATAAAAGAGATAAGCAGGGATGGAGAGATAAAAATTTCTCTCTCTCTCTCTCTGTGTATATATATATAAATCTGCTATAGACAAAATAAAAGAGATAAGAAGGGAGGGAGAGATAAAAATTCCTCTATGTCTCTCTCTCTCCATATATATATATATATACATAAATCTGCTATAGACAGAATTAAAGAGATAAGCAGGGAGGGAGAGATAAAATTTTTCTCAGGCCCAACACACCTGTAGTCCTAGCTCTCTGGGAGACTGAGGCAGCAGGATTGCTGGAAGTCAGGAGTTCAAACCAGCCTGAGCAAGAGCAAAACCCCATCTCTACTATAAACACAAAGAAATTAATTGGCCAAGTAATATATATAGAAAGAAAAATGAGCCAGGAGGGAGAGAGAGATAATAATTTCTCTCTCTCTCTCTCTCTCTCTCTCTCTCTCTCTCTCTCTCTCTCTCTCTATGTCTGCTATAGACAGAATAAAAGACATAAGCAGGGAGGGAGAGATAAAAATTTCTCTCAGGCCCAGCACACCTGTAATCCTAGCTCTCTGGGAGGCCAAGGGGGAAGCATTGCTGGAGGTCAGGAGTTCAAATCAGTGGGAGCAAGAGCAAGACCCCATCTCTACTATAAATAGAAAGAAATTAATTGGCCAAGTAATAGAGAGAGAGAGAAAAATTAGCCAGGCATGATGACACTGCCTGTAGTCCTAGCTACTTGGGAGGCTGAGGCAGGAGGATGGCTTGAGCCCAGGAGGTTGAGGTTGCCGTGAGCTAGGCTGACGCCATGGCACTCACTCTAGCCTGGGCAACAAAGTGAGACTCTGTCTCAAAAAATTAAATGCATGCATGAATGAATGAATGAATGAATAAATAAAAGTCTGTTAAAAAATACATAGAGGGAGGGTTCTCCGCTTTAGCCATTATTGTGGTTAATCACTTCACTGGTCTCAGCTGGGCCAAAAACAAGGCCTGTGGGGCTGGGGACCGACCACTCTGGAGTTTTAAGAAAAGATTGAACTGCTCTTGGGGATAGAGGCCAGACTACAAATTTCCAACATCAGGGGGTGGGGGGGGTGGAGTTTTAAAAGGACACAAAATGTCTCTGTCCTTTATTTTTTTTTGCCCTCTCTCTAGACCATTCCCTCTATTGCACTGTGAAATTCATGATGTTAAATAGTTTTTCCTGGGAGAAACTTTGTGGTCGGGGCTATGTGAAGTAGGAAGGGTGTTTTATATGTTTCCAGGACATCATAAAAAATTGAGCAGACTCATCTAGGATCATTAGGGAAATGAATGATTTGCCTCTCCTAAATGTTGAGCTACCACAACAAGCTGCAGGAGGGGACCCTCCCGGACACCTATTACTGACACAGGCCCCACGGGAGTGTGTTGCTCACCCTATTCATTTAGAAATGTATACTTGGAATCAATAAAATTCACAGGAAGAGAAAATACATTGTTCTCAGCCTAGGATAAAAAGTCACAAGTTGTTGTAGAATTCATTCTGTGATTTAAATTTTTAAACGATATTCCATAAACCTAAAAAAAACCACACAAATAAACAAAAAAAACAAAGATAAAACAGAAACCGGGAAAAGAAAAAAAAAAAAAAAAAACCCTGGGCAGAGGCCTACGGTGGGGGCGGGGAGGCAGGCAGGGAGCGGGAGGAGGAGGGGCCCCTCCCTGGGACAACAGGGAGGGGGTTGGGCGGAGACCCTCTGGAGGCTAGAGGCGCCTGGGGCTGGCGGGCCCAGGCAGAACCTGTCATACAATGTAGCAGATTTGAAAGCCGGCCTCCACACCTGGGGTGGGGGTGGGGTCCACTCTTAAGCTCCCAACATGGCCTGACTTTACCCATCCCCCAATTCTGATCAAAGTGGCCACTATGTGACCCCTAAGTACCAGTGCCAGTGTCAGCCAGACAAGAGGGGACCCTCTGACGGGGCTGACAGCGATTTTTTTTTTTTCTTTCTAAAGCTTGCCTCCATTTTCCACCTAGGTCTACAGGTATACCCTTAAAATGGATGCTGGTATTGAGGAAACAGGAAGTATTTTTTTCCAGTCATTTATCTGGTCCTCAATCCTCATTATTTATCATGTCCACCCGCCAAGTAATATATATAGAAAGAAAAATTAGCCAGGCATGCTGGCACATGCCTGTAGTCCCAGCTACTCAAGAGGCTGAGACAGAAGGATGACTTGAGGCCAGGAGTTTGAGGTTGCTGTGAGCTAAGCTGACACCATAGCACTCTAGCCCGGGCACCAAAAGTGAGACTCTGTCAAAAAAAAAAAAAAAAAATTAAGAACTATGGACTTAGCAGTAAAAGCAGGGATTCAGAGATAAAAATTTCACTCTCTCTCTCTCTCTGTATGTATGTGTATATATATAAATCTGCTATAGAGAGAATATAAGAGATAAGAAGGGAGGGAGAGATAAAAATTCCTCTCTCTCTCTATATATATATATATACATATATATATATATATAAAAATCTGCTATAGACAGAATAAAAGAGATAAGCAGGGATGGAGAGATAAAATTTCACTCACTCTCTCTCTCTCTCTCTCTCTATGTATATATATATGGAGAGAGAGAGATCTGCTATAGACAGAATAAAAGAGATAAGCAGGGATGGAGAGATAAAAATTTCACTCACTCTCTCTCTCTCTCTATATATATATATATATAAATCTGCTATAGACAGAATAAAAGAAATAAAAAGGGAGGGAGAGATATAAATTCCTCTCTCTCTCTCTCTCTATATATATATATATATAAATCTGCTATAGACAGAATAAAAGAGATAAGCAGGGAGGGAGAGATAAAAATTTCACTCTCTCTCTCTCTCTCTGTGTATATATATAAATCTGCTATAGACAGAATAAAAGAGATAAGAAGGGAGGTAGAGATAAAAATTTCACTCTCTCTCTCTCTCCATATATATATATATATATAAATCTGCTATAGACAGAATAAAAGAGATAAGCAGGGAGGGAGAGATAAATATTTCACTCTCTCTCTCTTTCTCTCTCTCTCTGTGTATATATATATAAATCTGCTATAGACAGAATAAAAGAGATAAGAAGGGAGGGAGAGATATAAATTCCTGTCTCTCTCTCTCTCTGTCTCTCTCTCTGTCTATATATATATATATATATATATCTGCTATAGACAGAATAAAAGAGATAAGCAGGGAGGGAGAGATAAGAATTTCACTCACTCTCTCTCTCTCTCTCCATATATATATATATATATATATAAATCTGCTATAGACAGAATAAAAGAGATAAGAAGGGAGGGAGAGATATGAATTCCTCTGTCTCTCTGTCTCTCTGTCTCTCTCTCTCTCTATATATATATATATAAATCTGCTATTGACAGAATAAAAGAGATAAGCTGGGATGGAGAGATAAAAATTCTCTCTCTCTCTCTCTCTCTCTCTATATATATAAATCTGCTATAGACAGAATAAAAGAGATAAGCAGGGATGGAGAGATAAAAATTTCACTCTCTCTCTCTCTGTATATATATAAATCTGCTATAGACAGAATAAAAGAGATAAGAAGGGAGGGAGAGATAAAAATTTCACTCTCTCTCTCTCTCTCCATATATATATATATATATAAATCTGCTATAGACAGAATAAAAGAGATAAGCAGGGAGGGAGAGATAAATATTTCACTCTCTCTCTCTTTCTCTCTCTCTCTGTGTATATATATATAAATCTGCTATAGACAGAATTAAAGAGATAAGCAGGGAGGGAGAGATAAAAATTTTTCTCAGGCCCAGCACACCTGTAGTCCTAGCTCTCTGGGAGACTGAGGCAGCAGGATTGCAGGAAGTCAGGAGTTCAAACCAGCCTGAGCAAGAGCAAAACCCCATCTCTACTATAAACACAAAGAAATTAATTGGCCAAGTAATATATATAGAAAGAAAAATGAGCCAGGCGTGGCGGCATATCCCTGTAGTCCCAGCTGTTTGGGAGGCTGAGGCAGGAGGATTGCTTGAGCCTAGGAGGTTGAGGTTGCTGTGAGCTCGTCTGAAGCCATAGCACCCTAGCCCGGGCCCTAAAAGTGAGACTCTGTCTCAAAAAAAAAAGAAAAAATTAATAATAATAAAAAAGGTCTTACTTTCCAGAAAAAGCAGGGAGGGAGAGATAATTTCTCTCTCTCTCTCTGTTTCTCTCTCTCTCTCTGTATATATTTTCTGTGATTTTCTCCAAAGTGTTCTTTTCTTCAGGAACTGGCCCAGAGAACTGATAAATGAGGTGGACCCCGGATTGAATACTGAATGACACTTTCAGTAAAACATTTTGGAATGCAAGAGAACTTTGGTCAGAGGGAGACATTAACATGATAAAAGTGGAGTCAAGCTTGAGATCCAGTTAAGTGGACCCCTAAAGTGAGGGGAGCTAGCAAGGAAAAGACAAGGGGTAAGGAGAAGTCACAGCAAGGAGGTGGGTGGGAGGAGGCTTTGCTGGGCTGGCGACCCCATCACACTGCTGCTATAGACAGAATGTCTGCTATAGACAGAATAAAAGAGAAAAGAGATAAGCAGGGAGGGAGACATAGAAATTTCTCTCAGGCCCAGCACAGCTGCAATCCTAGCTCTGGGAGGCCAAGGTGGGAGGATTGCTGGAGGTCAGGAATTCAAACCAGCCTGAGCAAGAGGAAGACCCCATCTCTACTATAAATAGAAAGAAATTAATTGGCCAGGTAATATATATAGGAAGAAAAATTAGCCAGGCATGCTGGCACATGCCTGTAGTCCCAACTACTCAAGAGGCTGAGACAGAAGGATCACTTGAACCCAGGATTTTGAGGTTGCTGTGAGCTAAGCTGAAGCCATAGCACCCTAGCCCAGGCCCTAAGAGTGAGACTCTGTCTCAAAAAAAAAGAAAAAATTAATAATAATAAAAAAGGTCTGTCTTACCAGAAAAAGGAGGGAGGGAGAGATAAAAATTTCTCTCTCTCTCTCTCTCTCTCTCTCTCTCTGTATATATATATATATAATGTATATATATATATATATATGCATGCATGCATGAATGAATGAATGAATGAATGAATAAATAAATAAATAAAAGTATGTTAAAAAATACATAGAGTGAGGGTTCTCCGCTTTAACCATTATTGTGGTTAATCATTTCACTGGTCTCAGCTGGGCCAAAAACAAGGCCTGTGGGTCTGGGGACTGCTCAGAAGTTTTAAGAAAGGAATTAACTCCTCTTGGGGATAGAGGCCAGACTACAAGTTTCCAACATCAGGGGGTGGGGGGGAAGTTTTAAAAGGACACAAAATGTTTCTTTCCTTTATTTTTTTTTCCCTCTGTCTAGACCATTCCCTCTATTACACTGTGAAATTCATGATGTTGAATATTTTTTCCTGGGAGAAACTTTGTGGTCGGCTACGTGAAGTAGGAAGGGTGTTTTATATGTTTCCAGGACATCATAAAAAATTGAGCAGACTCATCTAGGATCATTAGGGAAGTGAATGATTTGCCTCTCCTAAATGTTGAGCTACCACAACAAGCTGCAGGAGGGGACCCTCCCGGACACCTATCCACTGACACAGGCCCCACGGGAGTGTGTTGCTCACCCTATTCATTTAGAAATGTATACTTTGGAATCAATAAAATAAAATTCACAGGAAGAGAAAATACATTGTTCTCAGCCTAGGATAAAAAGTCACAAGTTGTTGTAGAATTCATTCTGTGATTTAAATTTTTAAACGATATTCCATAAACCTAAAAAAAAAACACACAAATAAACAAAAAAAAAACAAAGATTAAACAGAAACCGGGAAAAGAAAAAAAAAAAAAAAACCCTGGGCAGAGGCCTACGGTGGGGGCGGGGAGGCAGGCAGGGAGCGGGAGGAGGAGGGGCCCCTCCCTGGGACAACAGGGAGGGGGGTTGGGCGGAGACCCTCTGGAGGCTAGAGGCGCCTGGGGCTGGCGGGCCCAGGCAGAACCTGTCATACAATGTAGCAGATTTGAAAGCCGGCCTCCACACCTGGGGTGGGGGTGGGGTCCACTCTTAAGCTCCCAACATGGCCTGACTTTACCCATCCCCAAGTCTGATCAAAGTGGCCACTAGGTGACCCCTAAGTACCGGTGCCAGTGTCAGCCAGACAAGAGGGGACCCTCTGATGGGGCTGACAGCGATTTTTTTTTTTCTTTCTAAAGCTTGCCTCCATTTTCCACCTAGGTCTACAGGTATACCCTTAAAATGGATGCTGGTATTGAGGAAACAGGAAGTATTTTTTTCCAGTCATTTATCTGGTCCTCAATCCTCATTATTTATCATGTCCACCCGCCAAGTAATATATATAGAAAGAAAAATTAGCCAGGCATGCTGGCACATGCCTGTAGTCCCAGCTACTCAAGAGGCTGAGACAGAAGGATGACTTGAGGCCAGGAGTTGAGGTTGCTGTGAGCTAAGCTGACACCATAGCACTCTAGCCCGGGCACCAAAAGTGAGACTCTGTCAAAAAAAAAAAAAAAAAATTAAGAACTATGGACTTAGCAGTAAAAGCAGGGATTCAGAGATAAAAATTTCACTCTCTCTCTCTCTCTGTATGTATGTGTGTATATATAAATCTGCTATAGAGAGAATAAAAGAGATAAGAAGGGAGGGAGAGATAAAAATTCCTCTCTCTCTCTCTCTCTATATATATACATATATATATATAAAAATCTGCTATAGACAGAATAAAAGAGATAAGCAGGGATGGAGAGATAAAATTTCACTCTCTCTCTCTCTCTCTCTCTATGTATATATATATGGAGAGAGAGAGATCTGCTATAGACAGAATAAAAGAGATAAGCAGGGATGGAGAGATAAAAATTTCACTCACTCTCTCTCTCTCTCTATATATATATATATATAAATCTGCTATAGACAGAATAAAAGAAATAAAAAGGGAGGGAGAGATATAAATTCCTCTCTCTCTCTCTCTCTCTCTCTCTCTATATATATATATATAAATCTGCTATAGACAGAATAAAAGAGATAAGCAGGGAGGGAGAGATAAAAATTTCACTCTCTCTCTCTCTCTCTCTCTGTGTATATATATAAATCTGCTATAGACAGAATAAAAGAGATAAGAAGGGAGGTAGAGATAAAAATTTCACTCTCTCTCTCTCTCCATATATATATATATATATATATATAAATCTGCTATAGACAGAATAAAAGAGATAAGCAGGGAGGGAGAGATAAATATTTCACTCTCTCTCTCTTTCTCTCTCTCTCTGTGTATATATATATAAATCTGCTATAGACAGAATAAAAGAGATAAGAAGGGAGGGAGAGATATAAATTCCTCTCTCTCTCTCTCTCTCTCTCTCTCTGTCTATATATATATATATATATCTGCTATAGACAGAATAAAAGAGATAAGCTGGGATGGAGAGATAAGAATTTCACTCACTCTCTCTCTCTCTCTATATATATATATATATAAATCTGCTATAGACAGAATAAAAGAGATAAGAAGGGAGGGAGAGATATGAATTCCTCTGTCTCTCTGTCTCTCTGTCTCTCTCTCTCTCTCTATATATATATAAATCTGCTATTGACAGAATAAAAGAGATAAGCTGGGATGGAGAGATAAAAATTCTCTCTCTCTCTCTCTCTCTCTCTATATATATATATATATAAATCTGCTATAGACAGAATAAAAGAGATAAGCAGGGATGGAGAGATAAAAATTTCACTCTCTCTCTCTCTGTATATATATAAATCTGCTATAGACAGAATAAAAGAGATAAGAAGGGAGGGAGAGATAAAAATTTCACTCTCTCTCTCTCTCTCCATGTATATATATATATATAAATCTGCTATAGACAGAATAAAAGAGATAAGCAGGGAGGGAGAGATAAATATTTCACTCTCTCTCTCTTTCTCTCTCTCTCTGTGTATATATATATAAATCTGCTATAGACAGAATTAAAGAGATAAGCAGGGAGGGAGAGATAAAAATTTTTCTCAGGCCCAGCACACCTGTAGTCCTAGCTCTCTGGGAGACTGAGGCAGCAGGATTGCAGGAAGTCAGGAGTTCAAACCAGCCTGAGCAAGAGCAAAACCCCATCTCTACTATAAACACAAAGAAATTAATTGGCCAAGTAATATATATAGAAAGAAAAATGAGCCAGGCGTGGCGGCATATCCCTGTAGTCCCAGCTGTTTGGGAGGCTGAGGCAGGAGGATTGCTTGAGCCTAGGAGGTTGAGGTTGCTGTGAGCTCGTCTGAAGCCATAGCACCCTAGCCCGGGCCCTAAAAGTGAGACTCTGTCTCAAAAAAAAAAGAAAAAATTAATAATAATAAAAAAGGTCTTACTTTCCAGAAAAAGCAGGGAGGGAGAGATAATTTCTCTCTCTCTCTCTGTTTCTCTCTCTCTCTCTGTATATATTTTCTGTGATTTTCTCCAAAGTGTTCTTTTCTTCAGGAACTGGCCCAGAGAACTGATAAATGAGGTGGACCCCGGATTGAATACTGAATGACACTTTCAGTAAAACATTTTGGAATGCAAGAGAACTTTGGTCAGAGGGAGACATTAACATGATAAAAGTGGAGTCAAGCTTGAGATCCAGTTAAGTGGACCCCTAAAGTGAGGGGAGCTAGCAAGGAAAAGACAAGGGGTAAGGAGAAGTCACAGCAAGGAGGTGGGTGGGAGGAGGCTTTGCTGGGCTGGCGACCCCATCACACTGCTGCTATAGACAGAATGTCTGCTATAGACAGAATAAAAGAGAAAAGAGATAAGCAGGGAGGGAGACATAGAAATTTCTCTCAGGCCCAGCACAGCTGCAATCCTAGCTCTGGGAGGCCAAGGTGGGAGGATTGCTGGAGGTCAGGAATTCAAACCAGCCTGAGCAAGAGGAAGACCCCATCTCTACTATAAATAGAAAGAAATTAATTGGCCAGGTAATATATATAGGAAGAAAAATTAGCCAGGCATGCTGGCACATGCCTGTAGTCCCAACTACTCAAGAGGCTGAGACAGAAGGATCACTTGAACCCAGGATTTTGAGGTTGCTGTGAGCTAAGCTGAAGCCATAGCACCCTAGCCCAGGCCCTAAGAGTGAGACTCTGTCTCAAAAAAAAAGAAAAAATTAATAATAATAAAAAAGGTCTGTCTTACCAGAAAAAGGAGGGAGGGAGAGATAAAAATTTCTCTCTCTCTCTCTCTCTCTCTCTCTCTCTCTCTGTATATATATATATATAATGTATATATATATATATATATGCATGCATGCATGAATGAATGAATGAATGAATGAATAAATAAATAAATAAAAGTATGTTAAAAAATACATAGAGTGAGGGTTCTCCGCTTTAACCATTATTGTGGTTAATCATTTCACTGGTCTCAGCTGGGCCAAAAACAAGGCCTGTGGGTCTGGGGACTGCTCAGAAGTTTTAAGAAAGGAATTAACTCCTCTTGGGGATAGAGGCCAGACTACAAGTTTCCAACATCAGGGGGTGGGGGGGAAGTTTTAAAAGGACACAAAATGTTTCTTTCCTTTATTTTTTTTTCCCTCTGTCTAGACCATTCCCTCTATTACACTGTGAAATTCATGATGTTGAATATTTTTTCCTGGGAGAAACTTTGTGGTCGGCTACGTGAAGTAGGAAGGGTGTTTTATATGTTTCCAGGACATCATAAAAAATTGAGCAGACTCATCTAGGATCATTAGGGAAGTGAATGATTTGCCTCTCCTAAATGTTGAGCTACCACAACAAGCTGCAGGAGGGGACCCTCCCGGACACCTATCCACTGACACAGGCCCCACGGGAGTGTGTTGCTCACCCTATTCATTTAGAAATGTATACTTTGGAATCAATAAAATAAAATTCACAGGAAGAGAAAATACATTGTTCTCAGCCTAGGATAAAAAGTCACAAGTTGTTGTAGAATTCATTCTGTGATTTAAATTTTTAAACGATATTCCATAAACCTAAAAAAAAAACACACAAATAAACAAAAAAAAAACAAAGATTAAACAGAAACCGGGAAAAGAAAAAAAAAAAAAAAACCCTGGGCAGAGGCCTACGGTGGGGGCGGGGAGGCAGGCAGGGAGCGGGAGGAGGAGGGGCCCCTCCCTGGGACAACAGGGAGGGGGGTTGGGCGGAGACCCTCTGGAGGCTAGAGGCGCCTGGGGCTGGCGGGCCCAGGCAGAACCTGTCATACAATGTAGCAGATTTGAAAGCCGGCCTCCACACCTGGGGTGGGGGTGGGGTCCACTCTTAAGCTCCCAACATGGCCTGACTTTACCCATCCCCAAGTCTGATCAAAGTGGCCACTAGGTGACCCCTAAGTACCGGTGCCAGTGTCAGCCAGACAAGAGGGGACCCTCTGATGGGGCTGACAGCGATTTTTTTTTTTCTTTCTAAAGCTTGCCTCCATTTTCCACCTAGGTCTACAGGTATACCCTTAAAATGGATGCTGGTATTGAGGAAACAGGAAGTATTTTTTTCCAGTCATTTATCTGGTCCTCAATCCTCATTATTTATCATGTCCACCCGCCAAGTAATATATATAGAAAGAAAAATTAGCCAGGCATGCTGGCACATGCCTGTAGTCCCAGCTACTCAAGAGGCTGAGACAGAAGGATGACTTGAGGCCAGGAGTTGAGGTTGCTGTGAGCTAAGCTGACACCATAGCACTCTAGCCCGGGCACCAAAAGTGAGACTCTGTCAAAAAAAAAAAAAAAAAATTAAGAACTATGGACTTAGCAGTAAAAGCAGGGATTCAGAGATAAAAATTTCACTCTCTCTCTCTCTCTGTATGTATGTGTGTATATATAAATCTGCTATAGAGAGAATAAAAGAGATAAGAAGGGAGGGAGAGATAAAAATTCCTCTCTCTCTCTCTCTCTATATATATACATATATATATATAAAAATCTGCTATAGACAGAATAAAAGAGATAAGCAGGGATGGAGAGATAAAATTTCACTCTCTCTCTCTCTCTCTCTCTATGTATATATATATGGAGAGAGAGAGATCTGCTATAGACAGAATAAAAGAGATAAGCAGGGATGGAGAGATAAAAATTTCACTCACTCTCTCTCTCTCTCTCTATATATATATATATAAATCTGCTATAGACAGAATAAAAGAAATAAAAAGGGAGGGAGAGATATAAATTCCTCTCTCTCTCTCTCTCTCTCTCTCTATATATATATATATATAAATCTGCTATAGACAGAATAAAAGAGATAAGCAGGGAGGGAGAGATAAAAATTTCACTCTCTCTCTCTCTCTCTCTCTGTGTATATATATAAATCTGCTATAGACAGAATAAAAGAGATAAGAAGGGAGGTAGAGATAAAAATTTCACTCTCTCTCTCTCTCCATATATATATATATATATATATATAAATCTGCTATAGACAGAATAAAAGAGATAAGCAGGGAGGGAGAGATAAATATTTCACTCTCTCTCTCTTTCTCTCTCTCTCTGTGTATATATATATAAATCTGCTATAGACAGAATAAAAGAGATAAGAAGGGAGGGAGAGATATAAATTCCTCTCTCTCTCTCTCTCTCTCTCTCTCTGTCTATATATATATATATATATCTGCTATAGACAGAATAAAAGAGATAAGCTGGGATGGAGAGATAAGAATTTCACTCACTCTCTCTCTCTCTCTATATATATATATATATAAATCTGCTATAGACAGAATAAAAGAGATAAGAAGGGAGGGAGAGATATGAATTCCTCTGTCTCTCTGTCTCTCTGTCTCTCTCTCTCTCTCTCTATATATATAAATCTGCTATTGACAGAATAAAAGAGATAAGCTGGGATGGAGAGATAAAAATTCTCTCTCTCTCTCTCTCTCTATATATATATATATATATATAAATCTGCTATAGACAGAATAAAAGAGATAAGCAGGGATGGAGAGATAAAAATTTCACTCTCTCTCTCTCTGTATATATATAAATCTGCTATAGACAGAATAAAAGAGATAAGAAGGGAGGGAGAGATAAAAATTTCACTCTCTCTCTCTCTCTCCATGTATATATATATATATAAATCTGCTATAGACAGAATAAAAGAGATAAGCAGGGAGGGAGAGATAAATATTTCACTCTCTCTCTCTTTCTCTCTCTCTCTGTGTATATATATATAAATCTGCTATAGACAGAATTAAAGAGATAAGCAGGGAGGGAGAGATAAAAATTTTTCTCAGGCCCAGCACACCTGTAGTCCTAGCTCTCTGGGAGACTGAGGCAGCAGGATTGCAGGAAGTCAGGAGTTCAAACCAGCCTGAGCAAGAGCAAAACCCCATCTCTACTATAAACACAAAGAAATTAATTGGCCAAGTAATATATATAGAAAGAAAAATGAGCCAGGCGTGGCGGCATATCCCTGTAGTCCCAGCTGTTTGGGAGGCTGAGGCAGGAGGATTGCTTGAGCCTAGGAGGTTGAGGTTGCTGTGAGCTCGTCTGAAGCCATAGCACCCTAGCCCGGGCCCTAAAAGTGAGACTCTGTCTCAAAAAAAAAAGAAAAAATTAATAATAATAAAAAAGGTCTTACTTTCCAGAAAAAGCAGGGAGGGAGAGATAATTTCTCTCTCTCTCTCTGTTTCTCTCTCTCTCTCTGTATATATTTTCTGTGATTTTCTCCAAAGTGTTCTTTTCTTCAGGAACTGGCCCAGAGAACTGATAAATGAGGTGGACCCCGGATTGAATACTGAATGACACTTTCAGTAAAACATTTTGGAATGCAAGAGAACTTTGGTCAGAGGGAGACATTAACATGATAAAAGTGGAGTCAAGCTTGAGATCCAGTTAAGTGGACCCCTAAAGTGAGGGGAGCTAGCAAGGAAAAGACAAGGGGTAAGGAGAAGTCACAGCAAGGAGGTGGGTGGGAGGAGGCTTTGCTGGGCTGGCGACCCCATCACACTGCTGCTATAGACAGAATGTCTGCTATAGACAGAATAAAAGAGAAAAGAGATAAGCAGGGAGGGAGACATAGAAATTTCTCTCAGGCCCAGCACAGCTGCAATCCTAGCTCTGGGAGGCCAAGGTGGGAGGATTGCTGGAGGTCAGGAATTCAAACCAGCCTGAGCAAGAGGAAGACCCCATCTCTACTATAAATAGAAAGAAATTAATTGGCCAGGTAATATATATAGGAAGAAAAATTAGCCAGGCATGCTGGCACATGCCTGTAGTCCCAACTACTCAAGAGGCTGAGACAGAAGGATCACTTGAACCCAGGATTTTGAGGTTGCTGTGAGCTAAGCTGAAGCCATAGCACCCTAGCCCAGGCCCTAAGAGTGAGACTCTGTCTCAAAAAAAAAGAAAAAATTAATAATAATAAAAAAGGTCTGTCTTACCAGAAAAAGGAGGGAGGGAGAGATAAAAATTTCTCTCTCTCTCTCTCTCTCTCTCTCTCTCTCTGTATATATATATATATAATGTATATATATATATATATATGCATGCATGCATGAATGAATGAATGAATGAATGAATAAATAAATAAATAAAAGTATGTTAAAAAATACATAGAGTGAGGGTTCTCCGCTTTAACCATTATTGTGGTTAATCATTTCACTGGTCTCAGCTGGGCCAAAAACAAGGCCTGTGGGTCTGGGGACTGCTCAGAAGTTTTAAGAAAGGAATTAACTCCTCTTGGGGATAGAGGCCAGACTACAAGTTTCCAACATCAGGGGGTGGGGGGGAAGTTTTAAAAGGACACAAAATGTTTCTTTCCTTTATTTTTTTTTCCCTCTGTCTAGACCATTCCCTCTATTACACTGTGAAATTCATGATGTTGAATATTTTTTCCTGGGAGAAACTTTGTGGTCGGCTACGTGAAGTAGGAAGGGTGTTTTATATGTTTCCAGGACATCATAAAAAATTGAGCAGACTCATCTAGGATCATTAGGGAAGTGAATGATTTGCCTCTCCTAAATGTTGAGCTACCACAACAAGCTGCAGGAGGGGACCCTCCCGGACACCTATCCACTGACACAGGCCCCACGGGAGTGTGTTGCTCACCCTATTCATTTAGAAATGTATACTTTGGAATCAATAAAATAAAATTCACAGGAAGAGAAAATACATTGTTCTCAGCCTAGGATAAAAAGTCACAAGTTGTTGTAGAATTCATTCTGTGATTTAAATTTTTAAACGATATTCCATAAACCTAAAAAAAAAACACACAAATAAACAAAAAAAAAACAAAGATTAAACAGAAACCGGGAAAAGAAAAAAAAAAAAAAAACCCTGGGCAGAGGCCTACGGTGGGGGCGGGGAGGCAGGCAGGGAGCGGGAGGAGGAGGGGCCCCTCCCTGGGACAACAGGGAGGGGGGTTGGGCGGAGACCCTCTGGAGGCTAGAGGCGCCTGGGGCTGGCGGGCCCAGGCAGAACCTGTCATACAATGTAGCAGATTTGAAAGCCGGCCTCCACACCTGGGGTGGGGGTGGGGTCCACTCTTAAGCTCCCAACATGGCCTGACTTTACCCATCCCCAAGTCTGATCAAAGTGGCCACTAGGTGACCCCTAAGTACCGGTGCCAGTGTCAGCCAGACAAGAGGGGACCCTCTGATGGGGCTGACAGCGATTTTTTTTTTTCTTTCTAAAGCTTGCCTCCATTTTCCACCTAGGTCTACAGGTATACCCTTAAAATGGATGCTGGTATTGAGGAAACAGGAAGTATTTTTTTCCAGTCATTTATCTGGTCCTCAATCCTCATTATTTATCATGTCCACCCGCCAAGTAATATATATAGAAAGAAAAATTAGCCAGGCATGCTGGCACATGCCTGTAGTCCCAGCTACTCAAGAGGCTGAGACAGAAGGATGACTTGAGGCCAGGAGTTGAGGTTGCTGTGAGCTAAGCTGACACCATAGCACTCTAGCCCGGGCACCAAAAGTGAGACTCTGTCAAAAAAAAAAAAAAAAAATTAAGAACTATGGACTTAGCAGTAAAAGCAGGGATTCAGAGATAAAAATTTCACTCTCTCTCTCTCTCTGTATGTATGTGTGTATATATAAATCTGCTATAGAGAGAATAAAAGAGATAAGAAGGGAGGGAGAGATAAAAATTCCTCTCTCTCTCTCTCTCTATATATATACATATATATATATAAAAATCTGCTATAGACAGAATAAAAGAGATAAGCAGGGATGGAGAGATAAAATTTCACTCTCTCTCTCTCTCTCTCTCTATGTATATATATATGGAGAGAGAGAGATCTGCTATAGACAGAATAAAAGAGATAAGCAGGGATGGAGAGATAAAAATTTCACTCACTCTCTCTCTCTCTCTATATATATATATATATAAATCTGCTATAGACAGAATAAAAGAAATAAAAAGGGAGGGAGAGATATAAATTCCTCTCTCTCTCTCTCTCTCTCTCTCTCTATATATATATATATAAATCTGCTATAGACAGAATAAAAGAGATAAGCAGGGAGGGAGAGATAAAAATTTCACTCTCTCTCTCTCTCTCTCTCTGTGTATATATATAAATCTGCTATAGACAGAATAAAAGAGATAAGAAGGGAGGTAGAGATAAAAATTTCACTCTCTCTCTCTCTCCATATATATATATATATATATATATATAAATCTGCTATAGACAGAATAAAAGAGATAAGCAGGGAGGGAGAGATAAATATTTCACTCTCTCTCTCTTTCTCTCTCTCTCTGTGTATATATATATAAATCTGCTATAGACAGAATAAAAGAGATAAGAAGGGAGGGAGAGATATAAATTCCTCTCTCTCTCTCTCTCTCTCTCTCTCTGTCTATATATATATATATATATCTGCTATAGACAGAATAAAAGAGATAAGCTGGGATGGAGAGATAAGAATTTCACTCACTCTCTCTCTCTCTCTATATATATATATATATAAATCTGCTATAGACAGAATAAAAGAGATAAGAAGGGAGGGAGAGATATGAATTCCTCTGTCTCTCTGTCTCTCTGTCTCTCTCTCTCTCTCTATATATATATAAATCTGCTATTGACAGAATAAAAGAGATAAGCTGGGATGGAGAGATAAAAATTCTCTCTCTCTCTCTCTCTCTATATATATATATATATATATAAATCTGCTATAGACAGAATAAAAGAGATAAGCAGGGATGGAGAGATAAAAATTTCACTCTCTCTCTCTCTGTATATATATAAATCTGCTATAGACAGAATAAAAGAGATAAGAAGGGAGGGAGAGATAAAAATTTCACTCTCTCTCTCTCTCTCCATGTATATATATATATATAAATCTGCTATAGACAGAATAAAAGAGATAAGCAGGGAGGGAGAGATAAATATTTCACTCTCTCTCTCTTTCTCTCTCTCTCTGTGTATATATATATAAATCTGCTATAGACAGAATTAAAGAGATAAGCAGGGAGGGAGAGATAAAAATTTTTCTCAGGCCCAGCACACCTGTAGTCCTAGCTCTCTGGGAGACTGAGGCAGCAGGATTGCAGGAAGTCAGGAGTTCAAACCAGCCTGAGCAAGAGCAAAACCCCATCTCTACTATAAACACAAAGAAATTAATTGGCCAAGTAATATATATAGAAAGAAAAATGAGCCAGGCGTGGCGGCATATCCCTGTAGTCCCAGCTGTTTGGGAGGCTGAGGCAGGAGGATTGCTTGAGCCTAGGAGGTTGAGGTTGCTGTGAGCTCGTCTGAAGCCATAGCACCCTAGCCCGGGCCCTAAAAGTGAGACTCTGTCTCAAAAAAAAAAGAAAAAATTAATAATAATAAAAAAGGTCTTACTTTCCAGAAAAAGCAGGGAGGGAGAGATAATTTCTCTCTCTCTCTCTGTTTCTCTCTCTCTCTCTGTATATATTTTCTGTGATTTTCTCCAAAGTGTTCTTTTCTTCAGGAACTGGCCCAGAGAACTGATAAATGAGGTGGACCCCGGATTGAATACTGAATGACACTTTCAGTAAAACATTTTGGAATGCAAGAGAACTTTGGTCAGAGGGAGACATTAACATGATAAAAGTGGAGTCAAGCTTGAGATCCAGTTAAGTGGACCCCTAAAGTGAGGGGAGCTAGCAAGGAAAAGACAAGGGGTAAGGAGAAGTCACAGCAAGGAGGTGGGTGGGAGGAGGCTTTGCTGGGCTGGCGACCCCATCACACTGCTGCTATAGACAGAATGTCTGCTATAGACAGAATAAAAGAGAAAAGAGATAAGCAGGGAGGGAGACATAGAAATTTCTCTCAGGCCCAGCACAGCTGCAATCCTAGCTCTGGGAGGCCAAGGTGGGAGGATTGCTGGAGGTCAGGAATTCAAACCAGCCTGAGCAAGAGGAAGACCCCATCTCTACTATAAATAGAAAGAAATTAATTGGCCAGGTAATATATATAGGAAGAAAAATTAGCCAGGCATGCTGGCACATGCCTGTAGTCCCAACTACTCAAGAGGCTGAGACAGAAGGATCACTTGAACCCAGGATTTTGAGGTTGCTGTGAGCTAAGCTGAAGCCATAGCACCCTAGCCCAGGCCCTAAGAGTGAGACTCTGTCTCAAAAAAAAAGAAAAAATTAATAATAATAAAAAAGGTCTGTCTTACCAGAAAAAGGAGGGAGGGAGAGATAAAAATTTCTCTCTCTCTCTCTCTCTCTCTCTCTCTCTCTCTGTATATATATATATATAATGTATATATATATATATATATGCATGCATGCATGAATGAATGAATGAATGAATGAATAAATAAATAAATAAAAGTATGTTAAAAAATACATAGAGTGAGGGTTCTCCGCTTTAACCATTATTGTGGTTAATCATTTCACTGGTCTCAGCTGGGCCAAAAACAAGGCCTGTGGGTCTGGGGACTGCTCAGAAGTTTTAAGAAAGGAATTAACTCCTCTTGGGGATAGAGGCCAGACTACAAGTTTCCAACATCAGGGGGTGGGGGGGAAGTTTTAAAAGGACACAAAATGTTTCTTTCCTTTATTTTTTTTTCCCTCTGTCTAGACCATTCCCTCTATTACACTGTGAAATTCATGATGTTGAATATTTTTTCCTGGGAGAAACTTTGTGGTCGGCTACGTGAAGTAGGAAGGGTGTTTTATATGTTTCCAGGACATCATAAAAAATTGAGCAGACTCATCTAGGATCATTAGGGAAGTGAATGATTTGCCTCTCCTAAATGTTGAGCTACCACAACAAGCTGCAGGAGGGGACCCTCCCGGACACCTATCCACTGACACAGGCCCCACGGGAGTGTGTTGCTCACCCTATTCATTTAGAAATGTATACTTTGGAATCCATAAAATAAAATTCACAGGAAGAGAAAATACATTGTTCTCAGCCTAGGATAAAAAGTCACAAGTTGTTGTAGAATTCATTCTGTGATTTAAATTTTTAAACGATATTCCATAAACCTAAAAAAAAAAACACAAAAAAACAAAGATTAAACAGAAACCGGGAAAAGAAAAAAAAAAAAAAAAACCCTGGGCAGAGGCCTACGGTGGGGGCGGGGAGGCAGGCAGGGAGCGGGAGGAGGAGGGGCCCCTCCCTGGGACAACAGGGAGGGGGGTTGGGCGGAGACCCTCTGGAGGCTAGAGGCGCCTGGGGCTGGCGGGCCCAGGCAGAACCTGTCATACAATGTAGCAGATTTGAAAGCCGGCCTCCACACCTGGGGTGGGGGTGGGGTCCACTCTTAAGCTCCCAACATGGCCTGACTTTACCCATCCCCAAGTCTGATCAAAGTGGCCACTAGATGACACCTAAGTACTGGTGCCAGTGTCAGCCAGACAAGAAGGGACCCTCTGACGGGGCTGACAGCGATTTTTTTTTTTCTTTCTAAAGTTTGCTTCCATTTTACACCTAGGTCTACAGGTATACCCTTAAAATGGATGCTGGTATTGAGGAAACAGGAAGTATTTTTTTCCAGTCATTTATCTGGTCCTCAATCCTCATTATTTATCATGTCCACCCGCCAAGTAATATATATAGAAAGAAAAATTAGCCAGGCATGCTGGCACATGCCTGTAGTCCCAGCTACTCAAGAGGCTGAGACAGAAGGATGACTTGAGGCCAGGAGTTTGAGGTTGCTGTGAGCTAAGCTGACACCATAGCACTCTAGCCCGGGCACCAAAAGTGAGACTCTGTCAAAAAAAAAAAAAAAAAAATTAAGAACTATGGACTTAGCAGTAAAAGCAGGGATTCAGAGATAAAAATTTCACTCTCTCTCTCTCTCTGTATGTATGTGTATATATATAAATCTGCTATAGAGAGAATAAAAGAGATAAGAAGGGAGGGAGAGATAAAAATTCCTCTCTCTCTCTCTATATATATATATACATATATATATATATAAAAATCTGCTATAGACAGAATAAAAGAGATAAGCAGGGATGGAGAGATAAGAATTTCACTCTCTCTCTCTCTCTCTCTCTCTCTCTATGTATATATATAAATCTGCTATAGACAGAATAAAAGAGATAAGCAGGGATGGAGAGATAAAATTTCACTCACTCTCTCTCTATCTCTCTCTCTCTCTATATATAAATCTGCTATAGACAGAATAAAAGAAATAAAAAGGGAGGGAGAGATATAAATTCCTCTCTCTCTCTCTCTCTCTATATATATATATAAATCTGCTATAGACAGAATAAAAGAAATAAGCAGGGAGGGAGAGATAAAAATTTCACTCTCTCTCTCTCTCTCTGTGTATATATATAAATCTGCTATAGACAGAATAAAAGAGATAAGCAGGGAGGGAGAGATAAAAATTTCACTCTCTCTCTCTCTCTCTCTGTGTGTATATATATAAATCTGCTATAGACAGAATAAAAGAGATAAGCAGGGAGGGAGAGATAAAAATTTCACTCTCTCTCTCTCTCTCTCTGTGTATATATATAAATCTGCTATAGACAGAATAAAAGAGATAAGCAGGGAGGGAGAGATAAATATTTCACTCTCTCTCTCTTTCTCTCTCTCTCTGTGTATATATATATAAATCTGCTATAGACAGAATAAAAGAGATAAGGGAGGGAGAGATATAATATCCTCTCTCTCTCTCTCTCTCTCTCTGTCTCTGTCTCTCTCTCTCTCTATATATATATCTGCTGTAGACAGAATAAAAGAGATAAGCTCTGATGGAGAGATAAGAATTTCACTCACTCTCTCTCTCTCTCTCTATATATATATATAAATCTGCTATAGACAGAATAAAAGAGATAAGAAGGGAGGGAGAGATATGAATTCCTCTGTCTCTCTGTCTCTCTGTCTCTCTCTCTCTCTCTATATATATAAATCTGCTATTGACAGAATAAAAGAGATAAGAAGGGAGGGAGAGATATAAATTCTCTCTCTCTATATATATATATATATAAATCTGCTATAGACAGAATAAAAGAGATAAGCAGGGATGGAGAGATAAAAATTTCACTCTCTCTCTCTCTCTGTGTATATATATAAATCTGCTATAGACAGAATAAAAGAGATAAGCAGGGAGGGAGAGATATAAATTCCTCTCTCACTCTCTCTCTCTCTCTATATATATGTATATATATAAATCTGCTATAGACAGAATAAAAGAGATAAGAAGGGAGGGAGAGATATGAATTCCTCTGTCTCTCTGTCTCTCTCTCTCTCTCTCTCTCTATATATATATATATAAATCTGCTATTGACAGAATAAAAGAGATAAGAAGGGAGGGAGAGATATAAATTCTCTCTCTCTATATATATATATATAAATCTGCTATAGACAGAATAAAAGAGATAAGCAGGGATGGAGAGATAAAAATTTCACTCTCTCTCTCTCTACATATATATATATATAAATCTGCTATAGACAGAATAAAAGAGATAAGAAGGGAGGGAGAGATATAAATTCTCTCTCTCTCTCTCTCTCTCTCTCTCTCTAAATCTGCTATAGACAGAATAAAAGAGATAAGCAGGGATGGAGAGATAAAAATTTCTCTCTCTCTCTCTCTGTGTATATATATATAAATCTGCTATAGACAAAATAAAAGAGATAAGAAGGGAGGGAGAGATAAAAATTCCTCTATGTCTCTCTCTCTCCATATATATATATATATACATAAGTCTGCTATAGACAGAATTAAAGAGATAAGCAGGGAGGGAGAGATAAAATTTTTCTCAGGCCCAACACACCTGTAGTCCTAGCTCTCTGGGAGACTGAGGCAGCAGGATTGCTGGAAGTCAGGAGTTCAAACCAGCCTGAGCAAGAGCAAAACCCCATCTCTACTATAAACACAAAGAAATTAATTGGCCAAGTAATATATATAGAAAGAAAAATGAGCCAGGAGGGAGAGAGAGATAATAATTTCTCTCTCTCTCTCTCTCTCTCTCTCTCTCTCTCTCTCTCTCTCTCTCTCTCTCTCTCTCTCTCTCTCTCTATGTCTGCTATAGACAGAATAAAAGACATAAGCAGGGAGGGAGAGATAAAAATTTCTCTCAGGCCCAGCACACCTGTAATCCTAGCTCTCTGGGAGGCCAAGGGGGAAGGATTGCTGGAGGTCAGGAGTTCAAATCAGTGGGAGCAAGAGCAAGACCCCATCTCTACTATAAATAGAAAGAAATTAATTGGCCAAGTAATAGAGAGAGAGAGAAAAATTAGCCAGGCATGATGACACTGCCTGTAGTCCTAGCTACTTGGGAGGCTGAGGCAGGAGGATGGCTTGAGCCCAGGAGGTTGAGGTTGCCGTGAGCTAGGCTGACGCCATGGCACTCACTCTAGCCTGGGCAACAAAGTGAGACTCTGTCTCAAAAAATTAAATGCATGCATGAATGAATGAATGAATGAATAAATAAAAGTCTGTTAAAAAATACATAGAGGGAGGGTTCTCCGCTTTAGCCATTATTGTGGTTAATCACTTCACTGGTCTCAGCTGAGCCAAAAACAAGGCCTGTGGGGCTGGGGACCGACCACTCTGGAGTTTTAAGAAAAGATTGAACTGCTCTTGGGGATAGAGGCCAGACTACAAATTTCCAACATGAGGGGGTGGGGGGGGTGGAGTTTTAAAAGGACACAAAATGTCTCTGTCCTTTATTTTTTTTTGCCCTCTCTCTAGACCATTCCCTCTATTACACTGTGAAATTCATGATGTTAAATAGTTTTTCCTGGGAGAAACTTTGTGGTCGGGGCTATGTGAAGTAGGAAGGGTGTTTTATATGTTTCCAGGACATCATAAAAAATTGAGCAGACTCATCTAGGATCATTAGGGAAATGAATGATTTGCCTCTCCTAAATGTGGAGCTACCACAACAAGCTGCAGGAGGGGACCCTCCCGGACACCTATCCACTGACACAGGCCCCATGGGAGTGTGTTGCTCACCCTATTCATTTAGAAATGTATACTTTGGAATCCATAAAATAAAATTCACAGGAAGAGAAAATACATTGTTCTCAGCCTAGGATAAAAAGTCACAAGTTGTTGTAGAATTGATTCTGTGATTTAAAATTTTAAACGATATTCCATAAACCTAAAAAAAAAAACACAAAAAAACAAAGATTAAACAGAAACCGGGAAAAGAAAAAAAAAAAAAAAACCCTGGGCAGAGGCCTACGGTGGGGGCGGGGAGGCAGGCAGGGAGCCGGAGGAGGAGGAGGGGCCCCTCCCTGGGACAACAGGGAGGGGGTTGGGCGGAGACCCTCTGGAGGCTAGAGGCGCCTGGGGCTGGCGGGCCCAGGCAGAACCTGTCATACAATGTAGCAGATTTGAAAGCCGGCCTCCACACCTGGGGTGGGGGTGGGGTCCACTCTTAAGCTCCCAACATGGCCTGACTTTACCCATCCCCAAGTCTGATCAAAGTGGCCACTAGATGACACCTAAGTACTGGTGCCAGTGTCAGCCAGACAAGAAGGGACCCTCTGACGGGGCTGACAGCGATTTTTTTTTTTCTTTCTAAAGTTTGCTTCCATTTTACAACTAGGTCTACAGGTATACCCTTGAAATGGATGCTGGTATTGAGGAAACAGGAAGTATTTTTTTCCAGTCATTTATCTGGTCCTCAATCCTCATTATTTATCATGTCCACCCGCCAAGTAATATATATAGAAAGAAAAATTAGCCAGGCATTCTGGCACATGCCTGTAGTCCCAGCTACTCAAGAGGCTGAGACAGAAGGATGACTTGAGGCCAGGAGTTTGAGGTTGCTGTGAGCTAAGCTGACACCATAGCACTCTAGCCCGGGCACCAAAAGTGAGACTCTGTCAAAAAAAAAAAAAAAAATTAAGAACTATGGACTTAGCAGTAAAAGCAGGGATTCAGAGATAAAAATTTCACTCTCTCTCTCTCTCTGTATGTATGTGTATATATATAAATCTGCTATAGAGAGAATAAAAGAGATAAGAAGGGAGGGAGAGATAAAAATTCCTCTCTCTCTCTCTATATATATATATATACACACACACATATATATATATATATAAATCTGCTATAGACAGAATAAAAGAGATAAGCAGGGATGGAGAGATAAAATTTCACTCACTCTCTCTCTCTCTCTCTCTATGTATATATATATGGAGAGAGAGATCTGCTATAGACAGAATAAAAGAGATAAGCAGGGATGGAGAGATAAAAATTTCACTCACTCTCTCTCTCTCTATATATATATATATAAATCTGCTATAGACAGAATAAAAGAAATAAAAAGGGAGGGAGAGATATAAATTCCTGTCTCTCTCTCTATATATATATATATATAAATCTGCTATAGACAGAATAAAAGAGATAAGCAGGGAGGGAGAGATAAAAATTTCACTCTCTCTCTCTCTCTCTGTGTATATATATAAATCTGCTATAGACAGAATAAAAGAGATAAGCAGGGAGGGAGAGATAAAAATTTCACTCTCTCTCTCTCTCTCTCTCTCTCTGTGTATATATATAAATCTGCTATAGACAGAATAAAAGAGATAAGCAGGGAGGGAGAGATAAATATTTCACTCTCTCTCTCTTTCTCTCTCTCTCTGTGTATATATATATAAATCTGCTATAGACAGAATAAAAGAGATAAGAAGGGAGGGAGAGATATAAATTCCTCTCTCTCTCTCTCTCTCTGTCTCTCTCTCTCTCTATATATATATATATATATCTGCTATAGACAGAATAAAAGAGATAAGCTGGGATGGAGAGATAAGAATTTCACTCACTCTCTCTCTCTCTCTCTCTCTATATATATATATATAAATCTGCTATAGACAGAATAAAAGAGATAAGAAGGGAGGGAGACATATGAATTCCTCTGTCTCTCTGTCTCTCTGTCTCTCTCTCTCTATATATATATATATATAAATCTGCTATTGACAGAATAAAAGAGATAAGAAGGGAGGGAGAGATATAAATTCTCTCTCTCTCTATATATATATATAAATCTGCTATAGACAGAATAAAAGAGATAAGCAGGGATGGAGAGATAAAAATTTCACTCTCTCTCTCTCTCTCTGTGTATATATATAAATCTGCTATAGACAGAATAAAAGAGATAAGCAGGGAGGGAGAGATATAAATTCCTCTCTCACTCTCTCTATATATATGTATATATATAAATCTGCTATAGACAGAATAAAAGAGATAAGAAGGGAGGGAGAGATATGAATTCCTCTGTCTCTCTGTCTCTCTCTCTCTCTCTCTATATATATATATATAAATCTGCTATTGACAGAATAAAAGAGATAAGAAGGGAGGGAGAGATATAAATTCTCTCTCTATATATATATATATAAATCTGCTATAGACAGAATAAAAGAGATAAGCAGGGATGGAGAGTTAAAAATTTCACTCTCTCTCTCTCTCTCTCTGTATATATATAAATCTGCTATAGACAGAATAAAAGAGATAAGAAGGGAGAGATAAAAATTTCACTCTCTCTCTCTCCATATATATATATATATAAATCTGCTATAGACAGAATAAAAGAGATAAGCAGGGAGGGAGAGATAAAAATTTCTCTCACTCTCTCTATTTCTCTCTCTCTATATATATATATGTCTGCTATAGACAGAATAAAAGAGACAAGAAGGGAGGGAGAGATAAAAATTTCTCTCTCTGTCTCTATCTCTCTCTCTATATATATATATATATAAAACTGTTATAGACAGAATAAAAGAGATAAGCAGGGAGGGAGAGATAATAATTTCTCTCACTCTCTCTCTCTATATATATGTCTGCTATAGACAGAATAAAAGAGACAAGAATGGAGGGAGAGATAAAAATTTCTCTCTCTGTTTCTCTCTGTCTCTCTCTCTCTCTCTGTCTCTCTCTCTATATATATATATATATAAATCTGCTATAGACAGAATAAAAGAGATAAGCTCAGAGGGAGAGATAAAAATTTCTATAAATCTCTCTCTCTCTGTCTCTGTCTCTCTTTCTCTCTCTCTCTCTCTATATATAGGTCTGCTATAGATAGAATAAAAGAGATAAGCAGAGAGGGAGACATAAAAATTTCTCTCAGGCACAGCACACCTGCAATCCTAGCTCTCAGGGAGGCCAAGGTGGGAAGATTGCTGGAGGTCAGGGATTCATACCAGCCTGAGCAAGAGGAAGACCCCATCTCTACTATAAATAGAAAGAAATTAATTGGCCAAGTAATATATATAGAAAGAAAAATTAGCCGGGCATGCTGGCACATGCCTGTAGTCCCAGCTACTCAGGAGGCTGAGGCAGCAGGATCGCTTGAGCCCAGGAGTTTGAGGTTGCTGTGAGCTAGGCTGAAGCCATGGCACTCACTCTAGCCTGGGCAACAAACTGAGACTCTGTCTCAAAAAAAGTAAAAAAAAAAATTAAAAAAAAAAAAAAGAAAGAAAGAAAGAAATTAATTGGCCAACTAAACACACACACACACACACATAATAAGCCGGGCATGGTGGTGCATGTCTGTACTCCCAGCTACTCGGGAGGCTGAGACAGAAGGATCACTTGAGCCCAGGAGTTGGAGGTTGCTGTGAGCTAAGCTGAAGCCATAGCACCCTAGTCCGGGCCCTAAAAGTGAGACTCTGTCTCAAAAAAAAAAAAAGAAAAAATTAATAATAATAAAAAAGGTCTTACTTACCAGAAAAAGCAGGGAGGGACAGATTATAATTTCTCTCTCTCTCTCTCTCTCTCTCTCTCTCTCTCTCTCTCTCTCTCTCTCTCTCTCTCTCTCTCTCTCTCTCTCAATGTATATATTTTCTGTGATTTTCTCCAAAGTGTTCCTTTGTCCAGGAACTGGCCCAGAGAACTGATAAATGAGGTGGACCCCGGATTGAATACTGAATGACAGTTTCAGTAAAACATTTTGGAATGCAAGAGAACTTTGGTCAGAGGGAGACATTAACATGATAAAAGTAGAGTCAAGCTTGAGATCCAGTTAAGTGGACCCCTAAAGTGAGGGGAGCTAGCAAGGAAAAGACAAGGGGTAAGGAGAAGTCACAGCAAGGAGGTTGGAGGAGGCTTTGTGGGGCTGGCGACCAGGTCACACTCCAGAGGTGGCACAGTATGATTGGTAGGGGGATAGGTTTTATTGGGAAAACGGAGAGTTTGAACCCCTGCGTTTTATTTGTTAGCAACACAAATTTTGTCAATTCACATTCCCCTGCTGAGGCCCAGTCACCTAAAGACTAGGAAATGCAATGGATAGATTGATATCTCTCTCTCTCTCTGTGTCTCTCTGTGTCTCTCTCTCTATATATATAAATCTGCTATAGACAGAATAAAAGAGATAAGCAGGGATGGAGAGATAAAAATTTCACTCACTCTCTCTCTCTCTCTCTCTCTAAATCTGCTATAGACAGAATAAAAGAAATAAGAAGGGAGGGAGAGATATAAATTCCTCTCTCTCTGTATAAATCTGCTATAGACAGAATAAAAGAGATAAGCAGGGAGGGAGAGATAAAAATTTCTCTCAGGCCCAGTACAGCTGTAATCCTAGCTATCTGCGAGGCTGAGGCAGGCGGATTGCTCAAGGATAGGAGTTCAAAACCAGCCTGAGGAAGAGCAAGACCATCTCTACTATAAATAGAAAGAAATTAATAGGCCAACTAAACACACACACACAAACACATAATAAGCCGGGCATGGTGGTGCATGTCTGTAGTTCCAGCTACTCAGGAGGCTGAAACAGAAGGATCACTTGAGCCCAGGAGTTTGAGGTAGCTGTGAGCTAAGCTGACGCCATAGCACTCTAGCCCTGGCACCAAAAGTGAGACTCTGTCTCAAAAAAAAGAATAATAATAATCATCATAAAAAAGGACTTACCAGATAAAGCAGGGAGGGAGAGATAATAATTTCTCTCTCTCACTCTCTCTGTCTCTCTCTCTCTCTCTCTCTATGTCTGCTATAGACAGAATAAAAGACATAAGCAGGGAGGGAGAGATAAAAATTTCTCTCAGGCCCAGCACACCTGTAATCCTAGCTCTCTGGGAGGCCAAGGGGGAAGGATTGCTGGAGGTCAGGAGTTCAAATCAGTGGGAGCAAGAGCAAGACCCCATCTCTACTATAAATAGAAAGAAATTAATTGGCCAAGTAATAGAGAGAGAGAGAAAAATTAGCCAGGCATGATGACACTGCCTGTAGTCCTAGCTACTTGGGAGGCTCAGGCAGGAGGATGGCTTGAGCCCAGGAGGTTGAGGTTGCCGTGAGCTAGGCTGACGCCATGGCACTCACTCTAGCCTGGGCAACAAAGTGAGACTCTGTCTCAAAAAATTAAATGCATGCATGAATGAATGAATGAATGAATAAATAAAAGTCTGTTAAAAAATACATAGAGGGAGGGTTCTCCGCTTTAGCCATTATTG
>NW_027438986.1:42500-47500 GCF_040939455.1 Microcebus murinus | reverse complement strand
GAAGGGACCCTCTGACGGGGCTGACAGCGATTTTTTTTTTTCTTTCTAAAGTTTGCTTCCATTTTACAACTAGGTCTACAGGTATACCCTTGAAATGGATGCTGGTATTGAGGAAACAGGAAGTATTTTTTTCCAGTCATTTATCTGGTCCTCAATCCTCATTATTTATCATGTCCACCCGCCAAGTAATATATATAGAAAGAAAAATTAGCCAGGCATTCTGGCACATGCCTGTAGTCCCAGCTACTCAAGAGGCTGAGACAGAAGGATGACTTGAGGCCAGGAGTTTGAGGTTGCTGTGAGCTAAGCTGACACCATAGCACTCTAGCCTGGGCACCAAAAGTGAGACTCTGTCAAAAAAAAAAAAAAAAAAATTAAGAACTATGGACTTAGCAGTAAAAGCAGGGATTCAGAGATAAAAATTTCACTCTCTCTCTCTCTCTGTATGTATGTGTATATATATAAATCTGCTATAGAGAGAATAAAAGAGATAAGAAGGGAGGGAGAGATAAAAATTCCTCTCTCTCTCTCTCTATATATATATATACACACACACATATATATATATATATAAATCTGCTATAGACAGAATAAAAGAGATAAGCAGGGATGGAGAGATAAAATTTCACTCACTCTCTCTCTCTCTCTCTCTATGTATATATATATGGAGAGAGAGATCTGCTATAGACAGAATAAAAGAGATAAGCAGGGATGGAGAGATAAAAATTTCACTCATTCTCTCTCTTTCTATATATATATATATAAATCTGCTATAGACAGAATAAAAGAAATAAAAAGGGAGGGAGAGATATAAATTCCTGTCTCTCTCTCTCTATATATATATATATAAATCTGCTATAGACAGAATAAAAGAGATAAGCAGGGAGGGAGAGATAAAAATTTCACTCTCTCTCTCTCTCTCTGTGTATATATATAAATCTGCTATTGACAGAATAAAAGAGATAAGCAGGGAGGGAGAGATAAAAATTTCACTCTCTCTCTCTCTCTCTCTCTCTGTGTATATATATAAATCTGCTATAGACAGAATAAAAGAGATAAGCAGGGAGGGAGAGATAAATATTTCACTCTCTCTCTCTTTCTCTCTCTCTCTGTGTATATATATATAAATCTGCTATAGACAGAATAAAAGAGATAAGAAGGGAGGGAGAGATATAAATTCCTCTCTCTCTCTCTCTCTCTGTCTCTCTCTCTCTCTCTATATATATATATATATCTGCTATAGACAGAATAAAAGAGATAAGCTGGGATGGAGAGATAAGAATTTCACTCACTCTCTCTCTCTCTCTCTATATATATATATATATAAATCTGCTATAGACAGAATAAAAGAGATAAGAAGGGAGGGAGACATATGAATTCCTCTGTCTCTCTGTCTCTCTGTCTCTCTCTCTCTCTATATATATATATATAAATCTGCTATTGACAGAATAAAAGAGATAAGAAGGGAGGGAGAGATATAAATTCTCTCTCTCTATATATATATATAAATCTGCTATAGACAGAATAAAAGAGACAAGCAGGGATGGAGAGATAAAAATTTCACTCTCTCTCTCTCTCTCTGTGTATATATATAAATCTGCTATAGACAGAATAAAAGAGATAAGCAGGGAGGGAGAGATATAAATTCCTCTCTCACTCTCTCTATATATATGTATATATATAAATCTGCTATAGACAGAATAAAAGAGATAAGAAGGGAGGGAGAGATATGAATTCCTCTGTCTCTCTGTCTCTCTCTCTCTCTCTATATATATATATATAAATCTGCTATTGACAGAATAAAAGAGATAAGAAGGGAGGGAGAGATATAAATTCTCTCTCTCTCTATATATATATAAATCTGCTATAGACAGAATAAAAGAGATAAGCAGGGATGGAGAGTTAAAAATTTCACTCTCTCTCTCTCTCTCTCTGTATATATATAAATCTGCTATAGACAGAATAAAAGAGATAAGAAGGGAGAGATAAAAATTTCACTCTCTCTCTCTCCATATATATATATATATAAATCTGCTATAGACAGAATAAAAGAGATAAGCAGGGAGGGAGAGATAAAAATTTCTCTCACTCTCTCTATTTCTCTCTCTCTCTATATATTTATGTCTGCTATAGACAGAATAAAAGAGACAAGAAGGGAGGGAGAGATAAAAATTTCTCTCTCTGTCTCTATCTCTCTCTCTCTCTCTATATATATATATATATATAAAACTGTTATAGACAGAATAAAAGAGATAAGCAGGGAGGGAGAGATAATAATTTCTCTCACTCTCTCTCTATATATATATGTCTGCTATAGACAGAATAAAAGAGACAAGAATGGAGGGAGAGATAAAAATTTCTCTCTCTGTTTCTCTCTGTCTCTCTCTCTCTCTCTGTCTCTCTCTCTCTCTATATATATATATAAATCTGCTATAGACAGAATAAAAGAGATAAGCTCAGAGGGAGAGATAAAAATTTCTATAAATCTCTCTCTCTCTGTCTCTGTCTCTCTTTCTCTCTCTCTCTCTCTATATATAGGTCTGCTATAGATAGAATAAAAGAGATAAGCAGAGAGGGAGACATAAAAATTTCTCTCAGGCACAGCACACCTGCAATCCTAGCTCTCAGGGAGGCCAAGGTGGGAAGATTGCTGGAGGTCAGGGATTCATACCAGCCTGAGCAAGAGGAAGACCCCATCTCTACTATAAATAGAAAGAAATTAATTGGCCAAGTAATATATATAGAAAGAAAAATTAGCCGGGCATGCTGGCACATGCCTGTAGTCCCAGCTACTCAGGAGGCTGAGGCAGCAGGATCGCTTGAGCCCAGGAGTTTGAGGTTGCTGTGAGCTAGGCTGAAGCCATGGCACTCACTCTAGCCTGGGCAACAAACTGAGACTCTGTCTCAAAAAAAGTAAAAAAAAAAATTAAAAAAAAAAAAAAGAAAGAAAGAAAGAAATTAATTGGCCAACTAAACACACACACACACACACATAATAAGCCGGGCATGGTGGTGCATGTCTGTACTCCCAGCTACTCGGGAGGCTGAGACAGAAGGATCACTTGAGCCCAGGAGTTGGAGGTTGCTGTGAGCTAAGCTGAAGCCATAGCACCCTAGTCCGGGCCCTAAAAGTGAGACTCTGTCTCAAAAAAAAAAAAAGAAAAAATTAATAATAATAAAAAAGGTCTTACTTACCAGAAAAAGCAGGGAGGGACAGATTATAATTTCTCTCTCTCTCTCTCTCTCTCTCTCTCTCTCTCTCTCTCTCTCTCTCTCTCTCAATGTATATATTTTCTGTGATTTTCTCCAAAGTGTTCCTTTGTCCAGGAACTGGCCCAGAGAACTGATAAATGAGGTGGACCCCGGATTGAATACTGAATGACAGTTTCAGTAAAACATTTTGGAATGCAAGAGAACTTTGGTCAGAGGGAGACATTAACATGATAAAAGTAGAGTCAAGCTTGAGATCCAGTTAAGTGGACCCCTAAAGTGAGGGGAGCTAGCAAGGAAAAGACAAGGGGTAAGGAGAAGTCACAGCAAGGAGGTTGGAGGAGGCTTTGTGGGGCTGGCGACCAGGTCACACTCCAGAGGTGGCACAGTATGATTGGTAGGGGGATAGGTTTTATTGGGAAAACGGAGAGTTTGAACCCCTGCGTTTTATTTGTTAGCAACACAAATTTTGTCAATTCACATTCCCCTGCTGAGGCCCAGTCACCTAAAGACTAGGAAATGCAATGGATAGATTGATATCTCTCTCTCTCTCTGTGTCTCTCTGTGTCTCTCTCTCTATATATATAAATCTGCTATAGACAGAATAAAAGAGATAAGCAGGGATGGAGAGATAAAAATTTCACTCACTCTCTCTCTCTCTCTCTCTCTAAATCTGCTATAGACAGAATAAAAGAAATAAGAAGGGAGGGAGAGATATAAATTCCTCTCTCTCTGTATAAATCTGCTATAGACAGAATAAAAGAGATAAGCAGGGAGGGAGAGATAAAAATTTCTCTCAGGCCCAGTACAGCTGTAATCCTAGCTATCTGCGAGGCTGAGGCAGGCGGATTGCTCAAGGATAGGAGTTCAAAACCAGCCTGAGGAAGAGCAAGACCATCTCTACTATAAATAGAAAGAAATTAATAGGCCAACTAAACACACACACACAAACACATAATAAGCCGGGCATGGTGGTGCATGTCTGTAGTTCCAGCTACTCAGGAGGCTGAAACAGAAGGATCACTTGAGCCCAGGAGTTTGAGGTAGCTGTGAGCTAAGCTGACGCCATAGCACTCTAGCCCTGGCACCAAAAGTGAGACTCTGTCTCAAAAAAAAGAATAATAATAATCATCATAAAAAAGGACTTACCAGATAAAGCAGGGAGGGAGAGATAATAATTTCTCTCTCTCACTCTCTCTGTCTCTCTCTCTCTCTCTCTCTATGTCTGCTATAGACAGAATAAAAGACATAAGCAGGGAGGGAGAGATAAAAATTTCTCTCAGGCCCAGCACACCTGTAATCCTAGCTCTCTGGGAGGCCAAGGGGGAAGGATTGCTGGAGGTCAGGAGTTCAAATCAGTGGGAGCAAGAGCAAGACCCCATCTCTACTATAAATAGAAAGAAATTAATTGGCCAAGTAATAGAGAGAGAGAGAAAAATTAGCCAGGCATGATGACACTGCCTGTAGTCCTAGCTACTTGGGAGGCTCAGGCAGGAGGATGGCTTGAGCCCAGGAGGTTGAGGTTGCCGTGAGCTAGGCTGACGCCATGGCACTCACTCTAGCCTGGGCAACAAAGTGAGACTCTGTCTCAAAAAATTAAATGCATGCATGAATGAATGAATGAATGAATAAATAAAAGTCTGTTAAAAAATACATAGAGGGAGGGTTCTCCGCTTTAGCCATTATTGTGGTTAATCACTTCACTGGTCTCAGCTGGGCCAAAAACAAGGCCTGTGGGGCTGGGGACCGACCACTCTGGAGTTTTAAGAAAAGATTGAACTGCTCTTGGG
>NW_027438986.1:32500-35000 GCF_040939455.1 Microcebus murinus | reverse complement strand
CTGCAATCCTAGCTCTCAGGGAGGCCAAGGTGGGAAGATTGCTGGAGGTCAGGGATTCATACCAGCCTGAGCAAGAGGAAGACCCCATCTCTACTATAAATAGAAAGAAATTAATTGGCCAAGTAATATATATAGAAAGAAAAATTAGCCGGGCATGCTGGCACATGCCTGTAGTCCCAGCTACTCAGGAGGCTGAGGCAGCAGGATCGCTTGAGCCCAGGAGTTTGAGGTTGCTGTGAGCTAGGCTGAAGCCATGGCACTCACTCTAGCCTGGGCAACAAACTGAGACTCTGTCTCAAAAAAAGTAAAAAAAAAAATTAAAAAAAAAAAAAAGAAAGAAAGAAAGAAATTAATTGGCCAACTAAACACACACACACACACACATAATAAGCCGGGCATGGTGGTGCATGTCTGTACTCCCAGCTACTCGGGAGGCTGAGACAGAAGGATCACTTGAGCCCAGGAGTTGGAGGTTGCTGTGAGCTAAGCTGAAGCCATAGCACCCTAGTCCGGGCCCTAAAAGTGAGACTCTGTCTCAAAAAAAAAAAAGAAAAAATTAATAATAATAAAAAAGGTCTTACTTACCAGAAAAAGCAGGGAGGGACAGATTATAATTTCTCTCTCTCTCTCTCTCTCTCTCTCTCTCTCTCTCTCTCTCTCTCTCTCTCTCTCTCTCTCAATGTATATATTTTCTGTGATTTTCTCCAAAGTGTTCCTTTGTCCAGGAACTGGCCCAGAGAACTGATAAATGAGGTGGACCCCGGATTGAATACTGAATGACAGTTTCAGTAAAACATTTTGGAATGCAAGAGAACTTTGGTCAGAGGGAGACATTAACATGATAAAAGTAGAGTCAAGCTTGAGATCCAGTTAAGTGGACCCCTAAAGTGAGGGGAGCTAGCAAGGAAAAGACAAGGGGTAAGGAGAAGTCACAGCAAGGAGGTTGGAGGAGGCTTTGTGGGGCTGGCGACCAGGTCACACTCCAGAGGTGGCACAGTATGATTGGTAGGGGGATAGGTTTTATTGGGAAAACGGAGAGTTTGAACCCCTGCGTTTTATTTGTTAGCAACACAAATTTTGTCAATTCACATTCCCCTGCTGAGGCCCAGTCACCTAAAGACTAGGAAATGCAATGGATAGATTGATATCTCTCTCTCTCTCTGTGTCTCTCTGTGTCTCTCTCTCTATATATATAAATCTGCTATAGACAGAATAAAAGAGATAAGCAGGGATGGAGAGATAAAAATTTCACTCACTCTCTCTCTCTCTCTCTCTCTAAATCTGCTATAGACAGAATAAAAGAAATAAGAAGGGAGGGAGAGATATAAATTCCTCTCTCTCTGTATAAATCTGCTATAGACAGAATAAAAGAGATAAGCAGGGAGGGAGAGATAAAAATTTCTCTCAGGCCCAGTACAGCTGTAATCCTAGCTATCTGCGAGGCTGAGGCAGGCGGATTGCTCAAGGATAGGAGTTCAAAACCAGCCTGAGGAAGAGCAAGACCATCTCTACTATAAATAGAAAGAAATTAATAGGCCAACTAAACACACACACACAAACACATAATAAGCCGGGCATGGTGGTGCATGTCTGTAGTTCCAGCTACTCAGGAGGCTGAAACAGAAGGATCACTTGAGCCCAGGAGTTTGAGGTAGCTGTGAGCTAAGCTGACGCCATAGCACTCTAGCCCTGGCACCAAAAGTGAGACTCTGTCTCAAAAAAAAGAATAATAATAATCATCATAAAAAAGGACTTACCAGATAAAGCAGGGAGGGAGAGATAATAATTTCTCTCTCTCACTCTCTCTGTCTCTCTCTCTCTCTCTCTCTATGTCTGCTATAGACAGAATAAAAGACATAAGCAGGGAGGGAGAGATAAAAATTTCTCTCAGGCCCAGCACACCTGTAATCCTAGCTCTCTGGGAGGCCAAGGGGGAAGGATTGCTGGAGGTCAGGAGTTCAAATCAGTGGGAGCAAGAGCAAGACCCCATCTCTACTATAAATAGAAAGAAATTAATTGGCCAAGTAATAGAGAGAGAGAGAAAAATTAGCCAGGCATGATGACACTGCCTGTAGTCCTAGCTACTTGGGAGGCTCAGGCAGGAGGATGGCTTGAGCCCAGGAGGTTGAGGTTGCCCTGAGCTAGGCTGACGCCATGGCACTCACTCTAGCCTGGGCAACAAAGTGAGACTCTGTCTCAAAAAATTAAATGCATGCATGAATGAATGAATGAATGAATAAATAAAAGTCTGTTAAAAAATACATAGAGGGAGGGTTCTCCGCTTTAGCCATTATTGTGGTTAATCACTTCACTGGTCTCAGCTGGGCCAAAAACAAGGCCTGTGGGGCTGGGGACCGACCACTCTGGAGTTTTAAGAAAAGATTGAACTGCTCTTGGGGATAGAGGCCAGACTACAAATTTCCAACATCAGGGGGTGGGGGGGGTGGAGTTTTAAAAGGACACAAAATGTCTCTGTCCTTTATTTTTTTTTGCCCTCTCT
>NW_027438986.1:12500-27500 GCF_040939455.1 Microcebus murinus | reverse complement strand
TTCTGGCACATGCCTGTAGTCCCAGCTACTCAAGAGGCTGAGACAGAAGGATGACTTGAGGCCAGGAGTTTGAGGTTGCTGTGAGCTAAGCTGACACCATAGCACTCTAGCCCGGGCACCAAAAGTGAGACTCTGTCAAAAAAAAAAAAAAAAAAAAAAATTAAGAACTATGGACTTAGCAGTAAAAGCAGGGATTCAGAGATAAAAATTTCACTCTCTCTCTCTCTCTCTGTATGTATGTGTATGTATATAAATCTGCTATAGAGAGAATAAAAGAGATAAGAAGGGAGGGAGAGATAAAAATTCCTCTCTCTCTCTCTCTATATATATATATATACATATATATATATATACATATATATAAATCTGCTATAGACAGAATAAAAGAGATAAGCAGGGATGGAGAGATAAAATTTCACTCACTCTCTCTCTCTATATATATAAATCTGCTATAGACAGAATAAAAGAAATAAAAAGGGAGGGAGAGATATAAATTCCTCTCTCTCTCTCTCTCTCTCTATATATATATATAAATCTGCTATAGACAGAATAAAAGAAATAAGCAGGGAGGGAGAGATAAAAATTTCACTCTCTCTCTCTCTCTCTGTGTATATATATAAATCTGCTATAGACAGAATAAAAGAGATAAGCAGGGAGGGAGAGATAAAAATTTCACTCTCTCTCTCTCTCTCTCTGTGTGTATATATATAAATCTGCTATAGACAGAATAAAAGAGATAAGCAGGGAGGGAGAGATAAAAATTTCACTCTCTCTCTCTCTCTCTCTGTGTATATATATAAATCTGCTATAGACAGAATAAAAGAGATAAGCAGGGAGGGAGAGATAAATATTTCACTCTCTCTCTCTTTCTCTCTCTCTCTGTGTATATATATATAAATCTGCTATAGACAGAATAAAAGAGATAAGAAGGGAGGGAGAGATATAAATTCCTCTCTCTCTCTCTCTCTCTGTCTCTGTCTCTCTCTCTCTCTCTCTCTCTATATATATATATATCTGCTGTAGACAGAATAAAAGAGATAAGCTCTGATGGAGAGATAAGAATTTCACTCACTCTCTCTCTATATATATATATATATAAATCTGCTATAGACAGAATAAAAGAGATAAGAAAGGAGGGAGAGATATGAATTCCTCTGTCTCTCTGTCTCTCTGTCTCTCTCTCTCTCTATATATATATAAATCTGCTATTGACAGAATAAAAGAGATAAGAAGGGAGGGAGAGATATAAATTCTCTCTCTCTCTCTCTCTATATATATAAATCTGCTATAGACAGAATAAAAGAGATAAGCAGGGATGGAGAGATAAAAATTTCACTCTCTCTCTCTCTCTGTGTATATATATAAATCTGCTATAGACAGAATAAAAGAGATAAGCAGGGAGGGAGAGATATAAATTCCTCTCTCACTCTCTCTCTCTCTCTATATATATGTATATATATAAATCTGCTATAGACAGAATAAAAGAGATAAGCAGGGAGGGAGAGATATAAATTCCTCTCTCACTCTCTCTCTCTCTATATATATATGTATATATATAAATCTGCTATAGACAGAATAAAAGAGATAAGCAGGGAGGGAGAGATATAAATTCCTCTCTCACTCTCTCTCTCTCTATATATATATGTATATATATAAATCTGCTATAGACAGAATAAAAGAGATAAGCAGGGAGGGAGAGATATAAATTCCTCTCTCACTCTCTCTCTCTCTCTATATATATGTATATATATAAATCTGCTATAGACAGAATAAAAGAGATAAGAAGGGAGGGAGAGATATGAATTCCTCTGTCTCTCTGTCTCTCTGTCTCTCTGTCTCTCTCTCTCTCTCTATATATATATATATATATAAATCTGCTATTGACAGAATAAAAGAGATAAGAAGGGAGGGAGAGATATAAATTCTCTCTCTCTCTATATATATATATAAATCTGCTATAGACAGAATAAAAGAGATAAGCAGGGATGGAGAGATAAAAATTTCACTCTCTCTCTCTCTACATATATATATATATAAATCTGCTATAGACAGAATAAAAGAGATAAGAAGGGAGGGAGAGATATAAATTCTCTCTCTCTCTCTCTCTCTCTCTAAATCTGCTATAGACAGAATAAAAGAGATAAGCAGGGATGGAGAGATAAAAATTTCTCTCTCTCTCTCTCTGTGTATATATATATAAATCTGCTATAGACAAAATAAAAGAGATAAGAAGGGAGGGAGAGATAAAAATTCCTCTATGTCTCTCTCTCTCCATATATATATATATATACATAAATCTGCTATAGACAGAATTAAAGAGATAAGCAGGGAGGGAGAGATAAAATTTTTCTCAGGCCCAACACACCTGTAGTCCTAGCTCTCTGGGAGACTGAGGCAGCAGGATTGCTGGAAGTCAGGAGTTCAAACCAGCCTGAGCAAGAGCAAAACCCCATCTCTACTATAAACACAAAGAAATTAATTGGCCAAGTAATATATATAGAAAGAAAAATGAGCCAGGAGGGAGAGAGAGATAATAATTTCTCTCTCTCTCTCTCTCTCTCTCTCTCTCTCTCTCTCTCTCTCTCTCTCTATGTCTGCTATAGACAGAATAAAAGACATAAGCAGGGAGGGAGAGATAAAAATTTCTCTCAGGCCCAGCACACCTGTAATCCTAGCTCTCTGGGAGGCCAAGGGGGAAGCATTGCTGGAGGTCAGGAGTTCAAATCAGTGGGAGCAAGAGCAAGACCCCATCTCTACTATAAATAGAAAGAAATTAATTGGCCAAGTAATAGAGAGAGAGAGAAAAATTAGCCAGGCATGATGACACTGCCTGTAGTCCTAGCTACTTGGGAGGCTGAGGCAGGAGGATGGCTTGAGCCCAGGAGGTTGAGGTTGCCGTGAGCTAGGCTGACGCCATGGCACTCACTCTAGCCTGGGCAACAAAGTGAGACTCTGTCTCAAAAAATTAAATGCATGCATGAATGAATGAATGAATGAATAAATAAAAGTCTGTTAAAAAATACATAGAGGGAGGGTTCTCCGCTTTAGCCATTATTGTGGTTAATCACTTCACTGGTCTCAGCTGGGCCAAAAACAAGGCCTGTGGGGCTGGGGACCGACCACTCTGGAGTTTTAAGAAAAGATTGAACTGCTCTTGGGGATAGAGGCCAGACTACAAATTTCCAACATCAGGGGGTGGGGGGGGTGGAGTTTTAAAAGGACACAAAATGTCTCTGTCCTTTATTTTTTTTTGCCCTCTCTCTAGACCATTCCCTCTATTGCACTGTGAAATTCATGATGTTAAATAGTTTTTCCTGGGAGAAACTTTGTGGTCGGGGCTATGTGAAGTAGGAAGGGTGTTTTATATGTTTCCAGGACATCATAAAAAATTGAGCAGACTCATCTAGGATCATTAGGGAAATGAATGATTTGCCTCTCCTAAATGTTGAGCTACCACAACAAGCTGCAGGAGGGGACCCTCCCGGACACCTATTACTGACACAGGCCCCACGGGAGTGTGTTGCTCACCCTATTCATTTAGAAATGTATACTTGGAATCAATAAAATTCACAGGAAGAGAAAATACATTGTTCTCAGCCTAGGATAAAAAGTCACAAGTTGTTGTAGAATTCATTCTGTGATTTAAATTTTTAAACGATATTCCATAAACCTAAAAAAAACCACACAAATAAACAAAAAAAACAAAGATAAAACAGAAACCGGGAAAAGAAAAAAAAAAAAAAAAAACCCTGGGCAGAGGCCTACGGTGGGGGCGGGGAGGCAGGCAGGGAGCGGGAGGAGGAGGGGCCCCTCCCTGGGACAACAGGGAGGGGGTTGGGCGGAGACCCTCTGGAGGCTAGAGGCGCCTGGGGCTGGCGGGCCCAGGCAGAACCTGTCATACAATGTAGCAGATTTGAAAGCCGGCCTCCACACCTGGGGTGGGGGTGGGGTCCACTCTTAAGCTCCCAACATGGCCTGACTTTACCCATCCCCCAATTCTGATCAAAGTGGCCACTATGTGACCCCTAAGTACCAGTGCCAGTGTCAGCCAGACAAGAGGGGACCCTCTGACGGGGCTGACAGCGATTTTTTTTTTTTCTTTCTAAAGCTTGCCTCCATTTTCCACCTAGGTCTACAGGTATACCCTTAAAATGGATGCTGGTATTGAGGAAACAGGAAGTATTTTTTTCCAGTCATTTATCTGGTCCTCAATCCTCATTATTTATCATGTCCACCCGCCAAGTAATATATATAGAAAGAAAAATTAGCCAGGCATGCTGGCACATGCCTGTAGTCCCAGCTACTCAAGAGGCTGAGACAGAAGGATGACTTGAGGCCAGGAGTTTGAGGTTGCTGTGAGCTAAGCTGACACCATAGCACTCTAGCCCGGGCACCAAAAGTGAGACTCTGTCAAAAAAAAAAAAAAAAAATTAAGAACTATGGACTTAGCAGTAAAAGCAGGGATTCAGAGATAAAAATTTCACTCTCTCTCTCTCTCTGTATGTATGTGTATATATATAAATCTGCTATAGAGAGAATATAAGAGATAAGAAGGGAGGGAGAGATAAAAATTCCTCTCTCTCTCTATATATATATATATACATATATATATATATATAAAAATCTGCTATAGACAGAATAAAAGAGATAAGCAGGGATGGAGAGATAAAATTTCACTCACTCTCTCTCTCTCTCTCTCTCTATGTATATATATATGGAGAGAGAGAGATCTGCTATAGACAGAATAAAAGAGATAAGCAGGGATGGAGAGATAAAAATTTCACTCACTCTCTCTCTCTCTCTATATATATATATATATAAATCTGCTATAGACAGAATAAAAGAAATAAAAAGGGAGGGAGAGATATAAATTCCTCTCTCTCTCTCTCTCTATATATATATATATATAAATCTGCTATAGACAGAATAAAAGAGATAAGCAGGGAGGGAGAGATAAAAATTTCACTCTCTCTCTCTCTCTCTGTGTATATATATAAATCTGCTATAGACAGAATAAAAGAGATAAGAAGGGAGGTAGAGATAAAAATTTCACTCTCTCTCTCTCTCCATATATATATATATATATAAATCTGCTATAGACAGAATAAAAGAGATAAGCAGGGAGGGAGAGATAAATATTTCACTCTCTCTCTCTTTCTCTCTCTCTCTGTGTATATATATATAAATCTGCTATAGACAGAATAAAAGAGATAAGAAGGGAGGGAGAGATATAAATTCCTGTCTCTCTCTCTCTCTGTCTCTCTCTCTGTCTATATATATATATATATATATATCTGCTATAGACAGAATAAAAGAGATAAGCAGGGAGGGAGAGATAAGAATTTCACTCACTCTCTCTCTCTCTCTCCATATATATATATATATATATATAAATCTGCTATAGACAGAATAAAAGAGATAAGAAGGGAGGGAGAGATATGAATTCCTCTGTCTCTCTGTCTCTCTGTCTCTCTCTCTCTCTATATATATATATATAAATCTGCTATTGACAGAATAAAAGAGATAAGCTGGGATGGAGAGATAAAAATTCTCTCTCTCTCTCTCTCTCTCTCTATATATATAAATCTGCTATAGACAGAATAAAAGAGATAAGCAGGGATGGAGAGATAAAAATTTCACTCTCTCTCTCTCTGTATATATATAAATCTGCTATAGACAGAATAAAAGAGATAAGAAGGGAGGGAGAGATAAAAATTTCACTCTCTCTCTCTCTCTCCATATATATATATATATATAAATCTGCTATAGACAGAATAAAAGAGATAAGCAGGGAGGGAGAGATAAATATTTCACTCTCTCTCTCTTTCTCTCTCTCTCTGTGTATATATATATAAATCTGCTATAGACAGAATTAAAGAGATAAGCAGGGAGGGAGAGATAAAAATTTTTCTCAGGCCCAGCACACCTGTAGTCCTAGCTCTCTGGGAGACTGAGGCAGCAGGATTGCAGGAAGTCAGGAGTTCAAACCAGCCTGAGCAAGAGCAAAACCCCATCTCTACTATAAACACAAAGAAATTAATTGGCCAAGTAATATATATAGAAAGAAAAATGAGCCAGGCGTGGCGGCATATCCCTGTAGTCCCAGCTGTTTGGGAGGCTGAGGCAGGAGGATTGCTTGAGCCTAGGAGGTTGAGGTTGCTGTGAGCTCGTCTGAAGCCATAGCACCCTAGCCCGGGCCCTAAAAGTGAGACTCTGTCTCAAAAAAAAAAGAAAAAATTAATAATAATAAAAAAGGTCTTACTTTCCAGAAAAAGCAGGGAGGGAGAGATAATTTCTCTCTCTCTCTCTGTTTCTCTCTCTCTCTCTGTATATATTTTCTGTGATTTTCTCCAAAGTGTTCTTTTCTTCAGGAACTGGCCCAGAGAACTGATAAATGAGGTGGACCCCGGATTGAATACTGAATGACACTTTCAGTAAAACATTTTGGAATGCAAGAGAACTTTGGTCAGAGGGAGACATTAACATGATAAAAGTGGAGTCAAGCTTGAGATCCAGTTAAGTGGACCCCTAAAGTGAGGGGAGCTAGCAAGGAAAAGACAAGGGGTAAGGAGAAGTCACAGCAAGGAGGTGGGTGGGAGGAGGCTTTGCTGGGCTGGCGACCCCATCACACTGCTGCTATAGACAGAATGTCTGCTATAGACAGAATAAAAGAGAAAAGAGATAAGCAGGGAGGGAGACATAGAAATTTCTCTCAGGCCCAGCACAGCTGCAATCCTAGCTCTGGGAGGCCAAGGTGGGAGGATTGCTGGAGGTCAGGAATTCAAACCAGCCTGAGCAAGAGGAAGACCCCATCTCTACTATAAATAGAAAGAAATTAATTGGCCAGGTAATATATATAGGAAGAAAAATTAGCCAGGCATGCTGGCACATGCCTGTAGTCCCAACTACTCAAGAGGCTGAGACAGAAGGATCACTTGAACCCAGGATTTTGAGGTTGCTGTGAGCTAAGCTGAAGCCATAGCACCCTAGCCCAGGCCCTAAGAGTGAGACTCTGTCTCAAAAAAAAAGAAAAAATTAATAATAATAAAAAAGGTCTGTCTTACCAGAAAAAGGAGGGAGGGAGAGATAAAAATTTCTCTCTCTCTCTCTCTCTCTCTCTCTCTCTGTATATATATATATATAATGTATATATATATATATATATGCATGCATGCATGAATGAATGAATGAATGAATGAATAAATAAATAAATAAAAGTATGTTAAAAAATACATAGAGTGAGGGTTCTCCGCTTTAACCATTATTGTGGTTAATCATTTCACTGGTCTCAGCTGGGCCAAAAACAAGGCCTGTGGGTCTGGGGACTGCTCAGAAGTTTTAAGAAAGGAATTAACTCCTCTTGGGGATAGAGGCCAGACTACAAGTTTCCAACATCAGGGGGTGGGGGGGAAGTTTTAAAAGGACACAAAATGTTTCTTTCCTTTATTTTTTTTTCCCTCTGTCTAGACCATTCCCTCTATTACACTGTGAAATTCATGATGTTGAATATTTTTTCCTGGGAGAAACTTTGTGGTCGGCTACGTGAAGTAGGAAGGGTGTTTTATATGTTTCCAGGACATCATAAAAAATTGAGCAGACTCATCTAGGATCATTAGGGAAGTGAATGATTTGCCTCTCCTAAATGTTGAGCTACCACAACAAGCTGCAGGAGGGGACCCTCCCGGACACCTATCCACTGACACAGGCCCCACGGGAGTGTGTTGCTCACCCTATTCATTTAGAAATGTATACTTTGGAATCAATAAAATAAAATTCACAGGAAGAGAAAATACATTGTTCTCAGCCTAGGATAAAAAGTCACAAGTTGTTGTAGAATTCATTCTGTGATTTAAATTTTTAAACGATATTCCATAAACCTAAAAAAAAAACACACAAATAAACAAAAAAAAAACAAAGATTAAACAGAAACCGGGAAAAGAAAAAAAAAAAAAAAACCCTGGGCAGAGGCCTACGGTGGGGGCGGGGAGGCAGGCAGGGAGCGGGAGGAGGAGGGGCCCCTCCCTGGGACAACAGGGAGGGGGGTTGGGCGGAGACCCTCTGGAGGCTAGAGGCGCCTGGGGCTGGCGGGCCCAGGCAGAACCTGTCATACAATGTAGCAGATTTGAAAGCCGGCCTCCACACCTGGGGTGGGGGTGGGGTCCACTCTTAAGCTCCCAACATGGCCTGACTTTACCCATCCCCAAGTCTGATCAAAGTGGCCACTAGGTGACCCCTAAGTACCGGTGCCAGTGTCAGCCAGACAAGAGGGGACCCTCTGATGGGGCTGACAGCGATTTTTTTTTTTCTTTCTAAAGCTTGCCTCCATTTTCCACCTAGGTCTACAGGTATACCCTTAAAATGGATGCTGGTATTGAGGAAACAGGAAGTATTTTTTTCCAGTCATTTATCTGGTCCTCAATCCTCATTATTTATCATGTCCACCCGCCAAGTAATATATATAGAAAGAAAAATTAGCCAGGCATGCTGGCACATGCCTGTAGTCCCAGCTACTCAAGAGGCTGAGACAGAAGGATGACTTGAGGCCAGGAGTTGAGGTTGCTGTGAGCTAAGCTGACACCATAGCACTCTAGCCCGGGCACCAAAAGTGAGACTCTGTCAAAAAAAAAAAAAAAAAATTAAGAACTATGGACTTAGCAGTAAAAGCAGGGATTCAGAGATAAAAATTTCACTCTCTCTCTCTCTCTGTATGTATGTGTGTATATATAAATCTGCTATAGAGAGAATAAAAGAGATAAGAAGGGAGGGAGAGATAAAAATTCCTCTCTCTCTCTCTCTCTATATATATACATATATATATATAAAAATCTGCTATAGACAGAATAAAAGAGATAAGCAGGGATGGAGAGATAAAATTTCACTCTCTCTCTCTCTCTCTCTCTATGTATATATATATGGAGAGAGAGAGATCTGCTATAGACAGAATAAAAGAGATAAGCAGGGATGGAGAGATAAAAATTTCACTCACTCTCTCTCTCTCTCTATATATATATATATATAAATCTGCTATAGACAGAATAAAAGAAATAAAAAGGGAGGGAGAGATATAAATTCCTCTCTCTCTCTCTCTCTCTCTCTCTCTATATATATATATATAAATCTGCTATAGACAGAATAAAAGAGATAAGCAGGGAGGGAGAGATAAAAATTTCACTCTCTCTCTCTCTCTCTCTCTGTGTATATATATAAATCTGCTATAGACAGAATAAAAGAGATAAGAAGGGAGGTAGAGATAAAAATTTCACTCTCTCTCTCTCTCCATATATATATATATATATATATATAAATCTGCTATAGACAGAATAAAAGAGATAAGCAGGGAGGGAGAGATAAATATTTCACTCTCTCTCTCTTTCTCTCTCTCTCTGTGTATATATATATAAATCTGCTATAGACAGAATAAAAGAGATAAGAAGGGAGGGAGAGATATAAATTCCTCTCTCTCTCTCTCTCTCTCTCTCTCTGTCTATATATATATATATATATCTGCTATAGACAGAATAAAAGAGATAAGCTGGGATGGAGAGATAAGAATTTCACTCACTCTCTCTCTCTCTCTATATATATATATATATAAATCTGCTATAGACAGAATAAAAGAGATAAGAAGGGAGGGAGAGATATGAATTCCTCTGTCTCTCTGTCTCTCTGTCTCTCTCTCTCTCTCTATATATATATAAATCTGCTATTGACAGAATAAAAGAGATAAGCTGGGATGGAGAGATAAAAATTCTCTCTCTCTCTCTCTCTCTATATATATATATATATATATAAATCTGCTATAGACAGAATAAAAGAGATAAGCAGGGATGGAGAGATAAAAATTTCACTCTCTCTCTCTCTGTATATATATAAATCTGCTATAGACAGAATAAAAGAGATAAGAAGGGAGGGAGAGATAAAAATTTCACTCTCTCTCTCTCTCTCCATGTATATATATATATATAAATCTGCTATAGACAGAATAAAAGAGATAAGCAGGGAGGGAGAGATAAATATTTCACTCTCTCTCTCTTTCTCTCTCTCTCTGTGTATATATATATAAATCTGCTATAGACAGAATTAAAGAGATAAGCAGGGAGGGAGAGATAAAAATTTTTCTCAGGCCCAGCACACCTGTAGTCCTAGCTCTCTGGGAGACTGAGGCAGCAGGATTGCAGGAAGTCAGGAGTTCAAACCAGCCTGAGCAAGAGCAAAACCCCATCTCTACTATAAACACAAAGAAATTAATTGGCCAAGTAATATATATAGAAAGAAAAATGAGCCAGGCGTGGCGGCATATCCCTGTAGTCCCAGCTGTTTGGGAGGCTGAGGCAGGAGGATTGCTTGAGCCTAGGAGGTTGAGGTTGCTGTGAGCTCGTCTGAAGCCATAGCACCCTAGCCCGGGCCCTAAAAGTGAGACTCTGTCTCAAAAAAAAAAGAAAAAATTAATAATAATAAAAAAGGTCTTACTTTCCAGAAAAAGCAGGGAGGGAGAGATAATTTCTCTCTCTCTCTCTGTTTCTCTCTCTCTCTCTGTATATATTTTCTGTGATTTTCTCCAAAGTGTTCTTTTCTTCAGGAACTGGCCCAGAGAACTGATAAATGAGGTGGACCCCGGATTGAATACTGAATGACACTTTCAGTAAAACATTTTGGAATGCAAGAGAACTTTGGTCAGAGGGAGACATTAACATGATAAAAGTGGAGTCAAGCTTGAGATCCAGTTAAGTGGACCCCTAAAGTGAGGGGAGCTAGCAAGGAAAAGACAAGGGGTAAGGAGAAGTCACAGCAAGGAGGTGGGTGGGAGGAGGCTTTGCTGGGCTGGCGACCCCATCACACTGCTGCTATAGACAGAATGTCTGCTATAGACAGAATAAAAGAGAAAAGAGATAAGCAGGGAGGGAGACATAGAAATTTCTCTCAGGCCCAGCACAGCTGCAATCCTAGCTCTGGGAGGCCAAGGTGGGAGGATTGCTGGAGGTCAGGAATTCAAACCAGCCTGAGCAAGAGGAAGACCCCATCTCTACTATAAATAGAAAGAAATTAATTGGCCAGGTAATATATATAGGAAGAAAAATTAGCCAGGCATGCTGGCACATGCCTGTAGTCCCAACTACTCAAGAGGCTGAGACAGAAGGATCACTTGAACCCAGGATTTTGAGGTTGCTGTGAGCTAAGCTGAAGCCATAGCACCCTAGCCCAGGCCCTAAGAGTGAGACTCTGTCTCAAAAAAAAAGAAAAAATTAATAATAATAAAAAAGGTCTGTCTTACCAGAAAAAGGAGGGAGGGAGAGATAAAAATTTCTCTCTCTCTCTCTCTCTCTCTCTCTCTCTCTCTGTATATATATATATATAATGTATATATATATATATATATGCATGCATGCATGAATGAATGAATGAATGAATGAATAAATAAATAAATAAAAGTATGTTAAAAAATACATAGAGTGAGGGTTCTCCGCTTTAACCATTATTGTGGTTAATCATTTCACTGGTCTCAGCTGGGCCAAAAACAAGGCCTGTGGGTCTGGGGACTGCTCAGAAGTTTTAAGAAAGGAATTAACTCCTCTTGGGGATAGAGGCCAGACTACAAGTTTCCAACATCAGGGGGTGGGGGGGAAGTTTTAAAAGGACACAAAATGTTTCTTTCCTTTATTTTTTTTTCCCTCTGTCTAGACCATTCCCTCTATTACACTGTGAAATTCATGATGTTGAATATTTTTTCCTGGGAGAAACTTTGTGGTCGGCTACGTGAAGTAGGAAGGGTGTTTTATATGTTTCCAGGACATCATAAAAAATTGAGCAGACTCATCTAGGATCATTAGGGAAGTGAATGATTTGCCTCTCCTAAATGTTGAGCTACCACAACAAGCTGCAGGAGGGGACCCTCCCGGACACCTATCCACTGACACAGGCCCCACGGGAGTGTGTTGCTCACCCTATTCATTTAGAAATGTATACTTTGGAATCAATAAAATAAAATTCACAGGAAGAGAAAATACATTGTTCTCAGCCTAGGATAAAAAGTCACAAGTTGTTGTAGAATTCATTCTGTGATTTAAATTTTTAAACGATATTCCATAAACCTAAAAAAAAAACACACAAATAAACAAAAAAAAAACAAAGATTAAACAGAAACCGGGAAAAGAAAAAAAAAAAAAAAACCCTGGGCAGAGGCCTACGGTGGGGGCGGGGAGGCAGGCAGGGAGCGGGAGGAGGAGGGGCCCCTCCCTGGGACAACAGGGAGGGGGGTTGGGCGGAGACCCTCTGGAGGCTAGAGGCGCCTGGGGCTGGCGGGCCCAGGCAGAACCTGTCATACAATGTAGCAGATTTGAAAGCCGGCCTCCACACCTGGGGTGGGGGTGGGGTCCACTCTTAAGCTCCCAACATGGCCTGACTTTACCCATCCCCAAGTCTGATCAAAGTGGCCACTAGGTGACCCCTAAGTACCGGTGCCAGTGTCAGCCAGACAAGAGGGGACCCTCTGATGGGGCTGACAGCGATTTTTTTTTTTCTTTCTAAAGCTTGCCTCCATTTTCCACCTAGGTCTACAGGTATACCCTTAAAATGGATGCTGGTATTGAGGAAACAGGAAGTATTTTTTTCCAGTCATTTATCTGGTCCTCAATCCTCATTATTTATCATGTCCACCCGCCAAGTAATATATATAGAAAGAAAAATTAGCCAGGCATGCTGGCACATGCCTGTAGTCCCAGCTACTCAAGAGGCTGAGACAGAAGGATGACTTGAGGCCAGGAGTTGAGGTTGCTGTGAGCTAAGCTGACACCATAGCACTCTAGCCCGGGCACCAAAAGTGAGACTCTGTCAAAAAAAAAAAAAAAAAATTAAGAACTATGGACTTAGCAGTAAAAGCAGGGATTCAGAGATAAAAATTTCACTCTCTCTCTCTCTCTGTATGTATGTGTGTATATATAAATCTGCTATAGAGAGAATAAAAGAGATAAGAAGGGAGGGAGAGATAAAAATTCCTCTCTCTCTCTCTCTCTATATATATACATATATATATATAAAAATCTGCTATAGACAGAATAAAAGAGATAAGCAGGGATGGAGAGATAAAATTTCACTCTCTCTCTCTCTCTCTCTCTATGTATATATATATGGAGAGAGAGAGATCTGCTATAGACAGAATAAAAGAGATAAGCAGGGATGGAGAGATAAAAATTTCACTCACTCTCTCTCTCTCTCTATATATATATATATATAAATCTGCTATAGACAGAATAAAAGAAATAAAAAGGGAGGGAGAGATATAAATTCCTCTCTCTCTCTCTCTCTCTCTCTCTCTATATATATATATATAAATCTGCTATAGACAGAATAAAAGAGATAAGCAGGGAGGGAGAGATAAAAATTTCACTCTCTCTCTCTCTCTCTCTCTGTGTATATATATAAATCTGCTATAGACAGAATAAAAGAGATAAGAAGGGAGGTAGAGATAAAAATTTCACTCTCTCTCTCTCTCCATATATATATATATATATATATATATAAATCTGCTATAGACAGAATAAAAGAGATAAGCAGGGAGGGAGAGATAAATATTTCACTCTCTCTCTCTTTCTCTCTCTCTCTGTGTATATATATATAAATCTGCTATAGACAGAATAAAAGAGATAAGAAGGGAGGGAGAGATATAAATTCCTCTCTCTCTCTCTCTCTCTCTCTCTCTGTCTATATATATATATATATATCTGCTATAGACAGAATAAAAGAGATAAGCTGGGATGGAGAGATAAGAATTTCACTCACTCTCTCTCTCTCTCTATATATATATATATATAAATCTGCTATAGACAGAATAAAAGAGATAAGAAGGGAGGGAGAGATATGAATTCCTCTGTCTCTCTGTCTCTCTGTCTCTCTCTCTCTCTATATATATATATAAATCTGCTATTGACAGAATAAAAGAGATAAGCTGGGATGGAGAGATAAAAATTCTCTCTCTCTCTCTCTCTCTCTATATATATATATATATATAAATCTGCTATAGACAGAATAAAAGAGATAAGCAGGGATGGAGAGATAAAAATTTCACTCTCTCTCTCTCTGTATATATATAAATCTGCTATAGACAGAATAAAAGAGATAAGAAGGGAGGGAGAGATAAAAATTTCACTCTCTCTCTCTCTCTCCATGTATATATATATATATAAATCTGCTATAGACAGAATAAAAGAGATAAGCAGGGAGGGAGAGATAAATATTTCACTCTCTCTCTCTTTCTCTCTCTCTCTGTGTATATATATATAAATCTGCTATAGACAGAATTAAAGAGATAAGCAGGGAGGGAGAGATAAAAATTTTTCTCAGGCCCAGCACACCTGTAGTCCTAGCTCTCTGGGAGACTGAGGCAGCAGGATTGCAGGAAGTCAGGAGTTCAAACCAGCCTGAGCAAGAGCAAAACCCCATCTCTACTATAAACACAAAGAAATTAATTGGCCAAGTAATATATATAGAAAGAAAAATGAGCCAGGCGTGGCGGCATATCCCTGTAGTCCCAGCTGTTTGGGAGGCTGAGGCAGGAGGATTGCTTGAGCCTAGGAGGTTGAGGTTGCTGTGAGCTCGTCTGAAGCCATAGCACCCTAGCCCGGGCCCTAAAAGTGAGACTCTGTCTCAAAAAAAAAAGAAAAAATTAATAATAATAAAAAAGGTCTTACTTTCCAGAAAAAGCAGGGAGGGAGAGATAATTTCTCTCTCTCTCTCTGTTTCTCTCTCTCTCTCTGTATATATTTTCTGTGATTTTCTCCAAAGTGTTCTTTTCTTCAGGAACTGGCCCAGAGAACTGATAAATGAGGTGGACCCCGGATTGAATACTGAATGACACTTTCAGTAAAACATTTTGGAATGCAAGAGAACTTTGGTCAGAGGGAGACATTAACATGATAAAAGTGGAGTCAAGCTTGAGATCCAGTTAAGTGGACCCCTAAAGTGAGGGGAGCTAGCAAGGAAAAGACAAGGGGTAAGGAGAAGTCA
>NW_027438986.1:0-7500 GCF_040939455.1 Microcebus murinus | reverse complement strand
TATGTGAAGTAGGAAGGGTGTTTTATATGTTTCCAGGACATCATAAAAAATTGAGCAGACTCATCTAGGATCATTAGGGAAATGAATGATTTGCCTCTCCTAAATGTGGAGCTACCACAACAAGCTGCAGGAGGGGACCCTCCCGGACACCTATCCACTGACACAGGCCCCATGGGAGTGTGTTGCTCACCCTATTCATTTAGAAATGTATACTTTGGAATCCATAAAATAAAATTCACAGGAAGAGAAAATACATTGTTCTCAGCCTAGGATAAAAAGTCACAAGTTGTTGTAGAATTGATTCTGTGATTTAAAATTTTAAACGATATTCCATAAACCTAAAAAAAAAAACACAAAAAAACAAAGATTAAACAGAAACCGGGAAAAGAAAAAAAAAAAAAAAACCCTGGGCAGAGGCCTACGGTGGGGGCGGGGAGGCAGGCAGGGAGCCGGAGGAGGAGGAGGGGCCCCTCCCTGGGACAACAGGGAGGGGGTTGGGCGGAGACCCTCTGGAGGCTAGAGGCGCCTGGGGCTGGCGGGCCCAGGCAGAACCTGTCATACAATGTAGCAGATTTGAAAGCCGGCCTCCACACCTGGGGTGGGGGTGGGGTCCACTCTTAAGCTCCCAACATGGCCTGACTTTACCCATCCCCAAGTCTGATCAAAGTGGCCACTAGATGACACCTAAGTACTGGTGCCAGTGTCAGCCAGACAAGAAGGGACCCTCTGACGGGGCTGACAGCGATTTTTTTTTTTCTTTCTAAAGTTTGCTTCCATTTTACAACTAGGTCTACAGGTATACCCTTGAAATGGATGCTGGTATTGAGGAAACAGGAAGTATTTTTTTCCAGTCATTTATCTGGTCCTCAATCCTCATTATTTATCATGTCCACCCGCCAAGTAATATATATAGAAAGAAAAATTAGCCAGGCATTCTGGCACATGCCTGTAGTCCCAGCTACTCAAGAGGCTGAGACAGAAGGATGACTTGAGGCCAGGAGTTTGAGGTTGCTGTGAGCTAAGCTGACACCATAGCACTCTAGCCCGGGCACCAAAAGTGAGACTCTGTCAAAAAAAAAAAAAAAAAATTAAGAACTATGGACTTAGCAGTAAAAGCAGGGATTCAGAGATAAAAATTTCACTCTCTCTCTCTCTCTGTATGTATGTGTATATATATAAATCTGCTATAGAGAGAATAAAAGAGATAAGAAGGGAGGGAGAGATAAAAATTCCTCTCTCTCTCTCTATATATATATATATACACACACACATATATATATATATATAAATCTGCTATAGACAGAATAAAAGAGATAAGCAGGGATGGAGAGATAAAATTTCACTCACTCTCTCTCTCTCTCTCTCTATGTATATATATATGGAGAGAGAGATCTGCTATAGACAGAATAAAAGAGATAAGCAGGGATGGAGAGATAAAAATTTCACTCACTCTCTCTCTCTCTATATATATATATATAAATCTGCTATAGACAGAATAAAAGAAATAAAAAGGGAGGGAGAGATATAAATTCCTGTCTCTCTCTCTATATATATATATATATAAATCTGCTATAGACAGAATAAAAGAGATAAGCAGGGAGGGAGAGATAAAAATTTCACTCTCTCTCTCTCTCTCTGTGTATATATATAAATCTGCTATAGACAGAATAAAAGAGATAAGCAGGGAGGGAGAGATAAAAATTTCACTCTCTCTCTCTCTCTCTCTCTCTCTGTGTATATATATAAATCTGCTATAGACAGAATAAAAGAGATAAGCAGGGAGGGAGAGATAAATATTTCACTCTCTCTCTCTTTCTCTCTCTCTCTGTGTATATATATATAAATCTGCTATAGACAGAATAAAAGAGATAAGAAGGGAGGGAGAGATATAAATTCCTCTCTCTCTCTCTCTCTCTGTCTCTCTCTCTCTCTATATATATATATATATATCTGCTATAGACAGAATAAAAGAGATAAGCTGGGATGGAGAGATAAGAATTTCACTCACTCTCTCTCTCTCTCTCTCTCTATATATATATATATAAATCTGCTATAGACAGAATAAAAGAGATAAGAAGGGAGGGAGACATATGAATTCCTCTGTCTCTCTGTCTCTCTGTCTCTCTCTCTCTATATATATATATATATAAATCTGCTATTGACAGAATAAAAGAGATAAGAAGGGAGGGAGAGATATAAATTCTCTCTCTCTCTATATATATATATAAATCTGCTATAGACAGAATAAAAGAGATAAGCAGGGATGGAGAGATAAAAATTTCACTCTCTCTCTCTCTCTCTGTGTATATATATAAATCTGCTATAGACAGAATAAAAGAGATAAGCAGGGAGGGAGAGATATAAATTCCTCTCTCACTCTCTCTATATATATGTATATATATAAATCTGCTATAGACAGAATAAAAGAGATAAGAAGGGAGGGAGAGATATGAATTCCTCTGTCTCTCTGTCTCTCTCTCTCTCTCTCTATATATATATATATAAATCTGCTATTGACAGAATAAAAGAGATAAGAAGGGAGGGAGAGATATAAATTCTCTCTCTATATATATATATATAAATCTGCTATAGACAGAATAAAAGAGATAAGCAGGGATGGAGAGTTAAAAATTTCACTCTCTCTCTCTCTCTCTCTGTATATATATAAATCTGCTATAGACAGAATAAAAGAGATAAGAAGGGAGAGATAAAAATTTCACTCTCTCTCTCTCCATATATATATATATATAAATCTGCTATAGACAGAATAAAAGAGATAAGCAGGGAGGGAGAGATAAAAATTTCTCTCACTCTCTCTATTTCTCTCTCTCTATATATATATATGTCTGCTATAGACAGAATAAAAGAGACAAGAAGGGAGGGAGAGATAAAAATTTCTCTCTCTGTCTCTATCTCTCTCTCTATATATATATATATATAAAACTGTTATAGACAGAATAAAAGAGATAAGCAGGGAGGGAGAGATAATAATTTCTCTCACTCTCTCTCTCTATATATATGTCTGCTATAGACAGAATAAAAGAGACAAGAATGGAGGGAGAGATAAAAATTTCTCTCTCTGTTTCTCTCTGTCTCTCTCTCTCTCTCTGTCTCTCTCTCTATATATATATATATATAAATCTGCTATAGACAGAATAAAAGAGATAAGCTCAGAGGGAGAGATAAAAATTTCTATAAATCTCTCTCTCTCTGTCTCTGTCTCTCTTTCTCTCTCTCTCTCTCTATATATAGGTCTGCTATAGATAGAATAAAAGAGATAAGCAGAGAGGGAGACATAAAAATTTCTCTCAGGCACAGCACACCTGCAATCCTAGCTCTCAGGGAGGCCAAGGTGGGAAGATTGCTGGAGGTCAGGGATTCATACCAGCCTGAGCAAGAGGAAGACCCCATCTCTACTATAAATAGAAAGAAATTAATTGGCCAAGTAATATATATAGAAAGAAAAATTAGCCGGGCATGCTGGCACATGCCTGTAGTCCCAGCTACTCAGGAGGCTGAGGCAGCAGGATCGCTTGAGCCCAGGAGTTTGAGGTTGCTGTGAGCTAGGCTGAAGCCATGGCACTCACTCTAGCCTGGGCAACAAACTGAGACTCTGTCTCAAAAAAAGTAAAAAAAAAAATTAAAAAAAAAAAAAAGAAAGAAAGAAAGAAATTAATTGGCCAACTAAACACACACACACACACACATAATAAGCCGGGCATGGTGGTGCATGTCTGTACTCCCAGCTACTCGGGAGGCTGAGACAGAAGGATCACTTGAGCCCAGGAGTTGGAGGTTGCTGTGAGCTAAGCTGAAGCCATAGCACCCTAGTCCGGGCCCTAAAAGTGAGACTCTGTCTCAAAAAAAAAAAAAGAAAAAATTAATAATAATAAAAAAGGTCTTACTTACCAGAAAAAGCAGGGAGGGACAGATTATAATTTCTCTCTCTCTCTCTCTCTCTCTCTCTCTCTCTCTCTCTCTCTCTCTCTCTCTCTCTCTCTCTCTCTCTCTCTCAATGTATATATTTTCTGTGATTTTCTCCAAAGTGTTCCTTTGTCCAGGAACTGGCCCAGAGAACTGATAAATGAGGTGGACCCCGGATTGAATACTGAATGACAGTTTCAGTAAAACATTTTGGAATGCAAGAGAACTTTGGTCAGAGGGAGACATTAACATGATAAAAGTAGAGTCAAGCTTGAGATCCAGTTAAGTGGACCCCTAAAGTGAGGGGAGCTAGCAAGGAAAAGACAAGGGGTAAGGAGAAGTCACAGCAAGGAGGTTGGAGGAGGCTTTGTGGGGCTGGCGACCAGGTCACACTCCAGAGGTGGCACAGTATGATTGGTAGGGGGATAGGTTTTATTGGGAAAACGGAGAGTTTGAACCCCTGCGTTTTATTTGTTAGCAACACAAATTTTGTCAATTCACATTCCCCTGCTGAGGCCCAGTCACCTAAAGACTAGGAAATGCAATGGATAGATTGATATCTCTCTCTCTCTCTGTGTCTCTCTGTGTCTCTCTCTCTATATATATAAATCTGCTATAGACAGAATAAAAGAGATAAGCAGGGATGGAGAGATAAAAATTTCACTCACTCTCTCTCTCTCTCTCTCTCTAAATCTGCTATAGACAGAATAAAAGAAATAAGAAGGGAGGGAGAGATATAAATTCCTCTCTCTCTGTATAAATCTGCTATAGACAGAATAAAAGAGATAAGCAGGGAGGGAGAGATAAAAATTTCTCTCAGGCCCAGTACAGCTGTAATCCTAGCTATCTGCGAGGCTGAGGCAGGCGGATTGCTCAAGGATAGGAGTTCAAAACCAGCCTGAGGAAGAGCAAGACCATCTCTACTATAAATAGAAAGAAATTAATAGGCCAACTAAACACACACACACAAACACATAATAAGCCGGGCATGGTGGTGCATGTCTGTAGTTCCAGCTACTCAGGAGGCTGAAACAGAAGGATCACTTGAGCCCAGGAGTTTGAGGTAGCTGTGAGCTAAGCTGACGCCATAGCACTCTAGCCCTGGCACCAAAAGTGAGACTCTGTCTCAAAAAAAAGAATAATAATAATCATCATAAAAAAGGACTTACCAGATAAAGCAGGGAGGGAGAGATAATAATTTCTCTCTCTCACTCTCTCTGTCTCTCTCTCTCTCTCTCTCTATGTCTGCTATAGACAGAATAAAAGACATAAGCAGGGAGGGAGAGATAAAAATTTCTCTCAGGCCCAGCACACCTGTAATCCTAGCTCTCTGGGAGGCCAAGGGGGAAGGATTGCTGGAGGTCAGGAGTTCAAATCAGTGGGAGCAAGAGCAAGACCCCATCTCTACTATAAATAGAAAGAAATTAATTGGCCAAGTAATAGAGAGAGAGAGAAAAATTAGCCAGGCATGATGACACTGCCTGTAGTCCTAGCTACTTGGGAGGCTCAGGCAGGAGGATGGCTTGAGCCCAGGAGGTTGAGGTTGCCGTGAGCTAGGCTGACGCCATGGCACTCACTCTAGCCTGGGCAACAAAGTGAGACTCTGTCTCAAAAAATTAAATGCATGCATGAATGAATGAATGAATGAATAAATAAAAGTCTGTTAAAAAATACATAGAGGGAGGGTTCTCCGCTTTAGCCATTATTGTGGTTAATCACTTCACTGGTCTCAGCTGGGCCAAAAACAAGGCCTGTGGGGCTGGGGACCGACCACTCTGGAGTTTTAAGAAAAGATTGAACTGCTCTTGGGGATAGAGGCCAGACTACAAATTTCCAACATCAGGGGGTGGGGGGGGTGGAGTTTTAAAAGGACACAAAATGTCTCTGTCCTTTATTTTTTTTTGCCCTCTCTCTAGACCATTCCCTCTATTACACTGTGAAATTCATGATGTTAAATAGTTTTTCCTGGGAGAAACTTTGTGGTCGGGGCTATGTGAAGTAGGAAGGGTGTTTTATATGTTTCCAGGACATCATAAAAAATTGAGCAGACTCATCTAGGATCATTAGGGAAATGAATGATTTGCCTCTCCTAAATGTGGAGCTACCACAACAAGCTGCAGGAGGGGACCCTCCCGGACACCTATCCACTGACACAGGCCCCACGGGAGTGTGTTGCTCACCCTATTCATTTAGAAATGTATACTTTGGAATCAATAAAATTCACAGGAAGAGAAAATACATTGTTCTCAGCCTAGGATAAAAAGTCACAAGTTGTTGTAGAATTCATTCTGTGATTTAAATTTTTAAACGATATTCCATAAACCTAAAAAAAACACACAAAAATACCCAAAAAAACCAAGATAAAACACAAACCGGGAAAAGAAAAAAAAAAAAAAAAACCCTGGGCAGAGGCCTACGGTGGGGGCGGGGAGGCAGGCAGGGAGCGGGAGGAGGAGGAGGGGCCCCTCCCTGGGACAACAGGGAGGGGGTTGGGCGGAGACCCTCTGGAGGCTAGAGGCGCCTGGGGCTGGCGGGCCCAGGCAGAACCTGTCATACAATGTAGCAGATTTGAAAGCCGGCCTCCACACCTGGGGTGGGGGTGGGGTCCACTCTTAAGCTCCCAACATGGCCTGACTTTACCCATCCCCAAGTCTGATCAAAGTGGCCACTAGATGACACCTAAGTACTGGTGACAGTGTCAGCCAGACAAGAAGGGACCCTCTGACAGGGCTGACAGCGATTTTTTTTTTTCTTTCTAAAGTTTGCTTCCATTTTACACCTAGGTCTACAGGTATACCCTTAAAATGGATGCTGGTATTGAGGAAACAGGAAGTATTTTTTTCCAGTCATTTATCTGGTCCTCAATCCTCATTATTTATCATGTCCACCCGCCAAGTAATATATATAGAAAGAAAAATTAGCCAGGCATTCTGGCACATGCCTGTAGTCCCAGCTACTCAAGAGGCTGAGACAGAAGGATGACTTGAGGCCAGGAGTTTGAGGTTGCTGTGAGCTAAGCTGACACCATAGCACTCTAGCCCGGGCACCAAAAGTGAGACTCTGTCAAAAAAAAAAAAAAAAAAATTAAGAACTATGGACTTAGCAGTAAAAGCAGGGATTCAGAGATAAAAATTTCACTCTCTCTCTCTCTCTGTATGTATGTGTATATATATAAATCTGCTATAGAGAGAATAAAAGAGATAAGAAGGGAGGGAGAGATAAAAATTCCTCTCTCTCTCTCTCTCTCTATATATATATACATATATATATATATACATATATATAAATCTGCTATAGACAGAATAAAAGAGATAAGCAGGGATGGAGAGATAAAATTTCACTCACTCTCTCTCTATCTCTCTCTCTCTATATATATAAATCTGCTATAGACAGAATAAAAGAAATAAAAAGGGAGGGAGAGATATAAATTCCTCTCTCTCTCTCTCTCTCTATATATATATATAAATCTGCTATAGACAGAATAAAAGAAATAAGCAGGGAGGGAGAGATAAAAATTTCACTCTCTCTCTCTCTCTCTGTGTATATATATAAATCTGCTATAGACAGAATAAAAGA
>NW_027438985.1:187500-190292 GCF_040939455.1 Microcebus murinus | reverse complement strand
TGGGTAAAGTCAGGCCATGTTGGGAGCTTAAGAGTGGACCCCACCCCCACCCCAGGTGTGGAGGCCGGCTTTCAAATCTGCTACATTGTATGACAGGTTCTGCCTGGGCCCGCCAGCCCCAGGCGCCTCTAGCCTCCAGAGGGTCTCCGCCCAACCCCCTCCCTGTTGTCCCAGGGAGGGGCCCCTCCTCCTCCTCCGGCTCCCTGCCTGCCTCCCCGCCCCCACCGTAGGCCTCTGCCCAGGGTTTTTTTTTTTTTTTTCTTTTCCCGGTTTCTGTTTAATCTTTGTTTTTTTTGTTTATTTGTGTGTTTTTTTTAGGTTTATGGAATATCGTTTAAAAATTTAAATCACAGAATGAATTCTACAACAACTTGTGACTTTTTATCCTAGGCTGAGAACAATGTATTTTCTCTTCCTGTGAATTTTATTGATTCCAAAGTATACATTTCTAAATGAATAGGGTGAGCAACACACTCCCGTGGGGCCTGTGTCAGTGGATAGGTGTCCGGGAGGGTCCCCTCCTGCAGCTTGTTGTGGTAGCTCCACATTTAGGAGAGGCAAATCATTCATTTCCCTAATGATCCTAGATGAGTCTGCTCAATTTTTTATGATGTCCTGGAAACATATAAAACACCCTTCCTACTTCACATAGCCCCGACCACAAAGTTTCTCCCAGGAAAAACTATTTAACATCATGAATTTCACAGTGTAATAGAGGGAATGGTCTAGAGAGAGGGCAAAAAAAAATAAAGGACAGAGACATTTTGTGTCCTTTTAAAACTCCACCCCCCCCACCCCCTGATGTTGGAAATTTGTAGTCTGGCCTCTATCCCCAAGAGCAGTTCAATCTTTTCTTAAAACTCCAGAGTGGTCGGTCCCCAGCCCCACAGGCCTTGTTTTTGGCCCAGCTGAGACCAGTGAAGTGATTAACCACAATAATGGCTAAAGCGGAGAACCCTCCCTCTATGTATTTTTTAACAGACTTTTATTTATTCATTCATTCATTCATTCATGCATGCATGCATGCATTTAATTTTTTGAGACAGAGTCTCACTTTGTTGCCCAGGCTAGAGTGAGTGCCATGGCGTCAGCCTAGCTCACGGCAACCTCAACCTCCTGGGCTCAAGCCATCCTCCTGCCTCAGCCTCCCAAGTAGCTAGGACTACAGGCAGTGTCATCATGCCTGGCTAATTTTTCTCTCTCTCTCTATTACTTGGCCAATTAATTTCTTTCTATTTATAGTAGAGATGGGGTCTTGCTCTTGCTCCCACTGATTTGAACTCCTGACCTCCAGCAATCCTTCCCCCTTGGCCTCCCAGAGAGCTAGGATTACAGGTGTGCTGGGCCTGAGAGAAATTTTTATCTCTCCCTCCCTGCTTATGTCTTTTATTCTGTCTATAGCAGACATAGAGAGAGAGAGAGAGAGAGAGAGAGAGAGAGAGAGAGAGAGAGAGAGAGAGAGAGAGAAATTATTATCTCTCTCTCCCTCCTGGCTCATTTTTCTTTCTATATATATTACTTGGCCAATTAATTTCTTTGTGTTTATAGTAGAGATGGGGTTTTGCTCTTGCTCAGGCTGGTTTGAACTCCTGACTTCCAGCAATCCTGCTGCCTCAGTCTCCCAGAGAGCTAGGACTACAGGTGTGTTGGGCCTGAGAAAAATTTTATCTCTCCCTCCCTGCTTATCTCTTTAATTCTGTCTATAGCAGATTTATGTATATATATATATATATATGGAGAGAGAGAGACATAGAGGAATTTTTATCTCTCCCTCCCTTCTTATCTCTTTTATTTTGTCTATAGCAGATTTATATATATATACACAGAGAGAGAGAGAGAGAAATTTTTATCTCTCCATCCCTGCTTATCTCTTTTATTCTGTCTATAGCAGATTTAGAGAGAGAGAGAGAGAGAGAATTTATATCTCTCCCTCCCTTCTTATCTCTTTTATTCTGTCTATAGCAGATTTATATATATATATGTAGAGAGAGAGATAGTGAAATTTTTATCTCTCCATCCCTGCTTATCTCTTTTATTCTGTCTATAGCAGATTTATATATATATATAGAGAGAGAGAATTTATATCTCTCCCTCCCTTCTTATCTCTTTTATTCTGTCAATAGCAGATTTATATATATATATAGAGAGAGAGAGAGAGAGAGACAGAGAGACAGAGAGACAGAGGAATTCATATCTCTCCCTCCCTTCTTATCTCTTTTATTCTGTCTATAGCAGATTTATATATATACATATATAGAGAGAGAGAGAGAGAGTGAGAGAGGAATTTATATCTCTCCCTCCCTGCTTATCTCTTTTATTCTGTCTATAGCAGATTTATATATATACACAGAGAGAGAGAGAGAGAGTGAAATTTTTATCTCTCCCTCCCTGCTTATCTCTTTTATTCTGTCTATAGCAGATTTATATATATACACAGAGAGAGAGAGAGAGAGTGAAATTTTTATCTCTCCCTCCCTGCTTATTTCTTTTATTCTGTCTATAGCAGATTTATATATATAGAGAGAGAGAGAGAGAGAGAGAGGAATTTATATCTCTCCCTCCCTTTTTATTTCTTTTATTCTGTCTATAGCAGATTTATATATAGAGAGAGAGAGAGATAGAGAGAGAGTGAGTGAAATTTTATCTCTCCCTCCCTGCTTATCTCTTTTATTCTGTCTATAGCAGATTTATATATATATATATATAGAGAGAGAGAGAGAGAGGAATTTATATCTCTCCCTCCCTTTTTATTTCTTTTATTCTGTCTATAGCAGATTTATATATATATATAT
>NW_027438985.1:130000-185000 GCF_040939455.1 Microcebus murinus | reverse complement strand
AGAGAGAGTGAGTGAAATTTTATCTCTCCATCCCTGCTTATCTCTTTTATTCTGTCTATAGCAGATTTTTATATATATATATATATATATATATAGAGAGAGAGAGAGAGAGAGAGAGGAATTTTTATCTCTCCCTCCCTTCTTATCTCTTTTATTCTCTCTATAGCAGATTTATATATATACACATACATACAGAGAGAGAGAGAGTGAAATTTTTATCTCTGAACCCCTGCTTTTACTGCTAAGTCCATAGTTCTTAATTTTTTTTTTTTTTTTGACAGAGTCTCACTTTTGGTGCCCGGGCTAGAGTGCTATGGTGTCAGCTTAGCTCACAGCAACCTCAAACTCCTGGCCTCAAGTCATCCTTCTGTCTCAGCCTCTTGAGTAGCTGGGACTACAGGCATGTGCCAGCATGCCTGGCTAATTTTTCTTTCTATATATATTACTTGGCGGGTGGACATGATAAATAATGAGGATTGAGGACCAGATAAATGACTGGAAAAAAATACTTCCTGTTTCCTCAATACCAGCATCCATTTTAAGGGTATACCTGTAGACCTAGGTGTAAAATGGAAGCAAACTTTAGAAAGAAAAAAAAAAATCGCTGTCAGCCCCGTCAGAGGGTCCCTTCTTGTCTGGCTGACACTGGCACCGGTACTTAGGGGTCACCTAGTGGCCACTTTGATCAGACTTGGGGATGGGTAAAGTCAGGCCATGTTGGGAGCTTAAGAGTGGACCCCACCCCCACCCCAGGTGTGGAGGCCGGCTTTCAAATCTGCTACATTGTATGACAGGTTCTGCCTGGGCCCGCCAGCCCCAGGCGCCTCTAGCCTCCAGAGGGTCTCCGCCCAACCCCCTCCCTGTTGTCCCAGGGAGGGGCCCCTCCTCCTCCTCCCGCTCCCTGCCTGCCTCCCCGCCCCCACCGTAGGCCTCTGCCCAGGGTTTTTTGTTTTTTTTTTCTTTTCCCGGTTTCTGTTTTATCTTTGTTTATTTGTGTGTTTTTTTTAGGTTTATGGAATATCTTTTAAAAATTTAAATCACAGAAAGAATTCTACAACAACTTGTGACTTTTTATCCTAGGCTGAGAACAATGTATTTTCTCTTCCTGTGAATTTTATTGATTCCAAAGTATACATTTCTAAATGAATAGGGTGAGCAACACACTCCCGTGGGGCCTGTGTCAGTGGATAGGTGTCCGGGAGGGTCCCCTCCTGCAGCTTGTTGTGGTAGCTCAACATTTAGGAGAGGCAAATCATTCACTTCCCTAATGATCCTAGATGAGTCTGCTCAATTTTTTATGATGTCCTGGAAACATATAAAACACCCTTCCTACTTCACATAGCCCCGACCACAAAGTTTCTCCCAGGAAAAACTATTTAACATCATGAATTTCACAGTGCAATAGAGGGAATGGTCTAGAGAGAGGGCAAAAAAAATAAAGGACAGAGACATTTTGTGTCCTTTTAAAACCCCACCCCCCCCACCCCCTGATGTTGGAAATTTGTAGTCTGGCCTCTATCCCCAAGAGCAGTTCAATCTTTTCTTAAAACTCCAGAGCGGTCCCCAGCCCCACAGGCCTTGTTTTTGGCCCAGCTGAGACCAGTGAAGTGATTAACCACAATAATGGCTAAAGCGGAGAACCCTCCCTCTATGTATTTTTCAACAGACTTTTATTTATTCATTCATTCATTCATTCATGCATTTAATTTTTTGAGACAGAGTCTCACTTTGTTGCCCAGGCTAGAGTGAGTGCCATGGCGTCAGCCTAGCTCACGGCAACCTCAACCTCCTGGGCTCAAGCCATCCTCCTGCCTCAGCCTCCCAAGTAGCTAGGACTACAGGCAGTGTCATCATGCCTGGCTAATTTTTCTCTCTCTCTCTATTACTTGGCCAATTAATTTCTTTCTATTTATAGTAGAGATGGGGTCTTGCTCTTGCTCCCACTGATTTGAACTCCTGACCTCCAGCAATCCTTCCCCCTTGGCCTCCCAGAGAGCTAGGATTACAGGTGTGCTGGGCCTGAGAGAAATTTTTATCTCTCCCTCCCTGCTTATGTCTTTTATTCTGTCTATAGCAGACATAGAGAGAGAGATAGAGAGAGAGAGAGAGAGAGAGAGAGAGAGAGAGAGAGAGAGAGAGAGAGTGAGAGAGAGAAATTATTATCTCTCTCTCCCTGCTTTATCTGGTAAGTCCTTTTTTATGATTATTATTATTATCCTTTTTTTTGAGACAAAGTCTCACTTTTGGTGCCAGGGCTAGAGTGCTATGGCATCAGCTTAGCTCACAGCTACCTCAAACTCCTGGCCTCAAGTCATCCTTCTGTCTCAGCCTCTTGAGTAGCTGGGACTACAGGCATGTGCCAGCATGCCTGGCTAATTTTTCTTTCTATATATATTACTTGGCGGGTGGACATGATAAATAATGAGGATTGAGGACCAGATAAATGACTGGAAAAAAATACTTCCTGTTTCCTCAATACCAGCATCCATTTTAAGGGTATACCTGTAGACCTAGGTGTAAAATGGAAGCAAACTTTAGAAAGAAAAAAAAAATCGCTGTCAGCCCCGTCAGAGGGTCCCTTCTTGTCTGGCTGACACTGGCACCGGTACTTAGGGGTCACCTAGTGGCCACTTTGATCAGACTTGGGGATGGGTAAAGTCAGGCCATGTTGGGAGCTTAAGAGTGGACCCCACCCCCACCCCAGGTGTGGAGGCCGGCTTTCAAATCTGCTACATTGTATGACAGGTTCTGCCTGGGCCCGCCAGCCCCAGGCGCCTCTAGCCTCCAGAGGGTCTCCGCCCAACCCCCTCCCTGTTGTCCCAGGGAGGGGCCCCTCCTCCTCCTCCCGCTCCCTGCCTGCCTCCCCGCCCCCACCGTAGGCCTCTGCCCAGGGTTTTTTGTTTTTTTTTTCTTTTCCCGGTTTCTGTTTTATCTTTGTTTATTTGTGTGTTTTTTTTAGGTTTATGGAATATCTTTTAAAAATTTAAATCACAGAAAGAATTCTACAACAACTTGTGACTTTTTATCCTAGGCTGAGAACAATGTATTTTCTCTTCCTGTGAATTTTATTGATTCCAAAGTATACATTTCTAAATGAATAGGGTGAGCAACACACTCCCGTGGGGCCTGTGTCAGTGGATAGGTGTCCGGGAGGGTCCCCTCCTGCAGCTTGTTGTGGTAGCTCAACATTTAGGAGAGGCAAATCATTCATTTCCCTAATGATCCTAGATGAGTCTGCTCAATTTTTTATGATGTCCTGGAAACATATAAAACACCCTTCCTACTTCACATAGCCCCGACCACAAAGTTTCTCCCAGGAAAAACTATTTAACATCATGAATTTCACAGTGCAATAGAGGGAATGGTCTAGAGAGAGGGCAAAAAAAATAAAGGACAGAGACATTTTGTGTCCTTTTAAAACCCCACCCCCCCCACCCCCTGATGTTGGAAATTTGTAGTCTGGCCTCTATCCCCAAGAGCAGTTCAATCTTTTCTTAAAACTCCAGAGCGGTCCCCAGCCCCACAGGCCTTGTTTTTGGCCCAGCTGAGACCAGTGAAGTGATTAACCACAATAATGGCTAAAGCGGAGAACCCTCCCTCTATGTATTTTTTAACAGACTTTTATTTATTCATTCATTCATTCATTCATGCATTTAATTTTTTGAGACAGAGTCTCACTTTGTTGCCCAGGCTAGAGTGAGTGCCATGGCGTCAGCCTAGCTCACGGCAACCTCAACCTCCTGGGCTCAAGCCATCCTCCTGCCTCAGCCTCCCAAGTAGCTAGGACTACAGGCAGTGTCATCATGCCTGGCTAATTTTTCTCTCTCTCTCTATTACTTGGCCAATTAATTTCTTTCTATTTATAGTAGAGATGGGGTCTTGCTCTTGCTCCCACTGATTTGAACTCCTGACCTCCAGCAATCCTTCCCCCTTGGCCTCCCAGAGAGCTAGGATTACAGGTGTGCTGGGCCTGAGAGAAATTTTTATCTCTCCCTCCCTGCTTATGTCTTTTATTCTGTCTATAGCAGACATAGAGAGAGAGATAGAGAGAGAGAGAGAGAGAGAGAGAGAGAGAGAGAGAGAGAGAGAGAGTGAGAGAGAGAAATTATTATCTCTCTCTCCCTGCTTTATCTGGTAAGTCCTTTTTTATGATTATTATTATTATCCTTTTTTTTGAGACAAAGTCTCACTTTTGGTGCCAGGGCTAGAGTGCTATGGCATCAGCTTAGCTCACAGCTACCTCAAACTCCTGGGCTCAAGTGATCCTTCTGTTTCAGCCTCCTGAGTAGCTGGAACTAAAGACATGCACCACCATGCCCGGCCTATTATGTGTTTGTGTGTGTGTGTTTAGTTGGCCAATTAATTTCTTTCTATTTATAGTAGAGATGGTCTTGCTCTTCCTCAGGCTGGTTTTGAACTCCTATCCTTGAGCAATCCTCCTGCCTCAGCCTCCCAGAGAGCTAGGATTACAGCTGTACTGGGCCTGAGAGAAATTTTTATCTCTCCCTCCCTGCGTATCTCTTTTATTCTGTCTATAGCAGATTTATACAGAGAGAGAGGAATTTATATCTCTCCCTCCCTTCTTATTTCTTTTATTCTGTCTATAGCAGATTTAGAGAGAGAGAGAGAGAGAGAGAGAGAGAGAGAGAGAGTGAAATTTTTATCCCTCCATCCCTGCTTATCTCTTTTATTCTGTCTATAGCAGATTTATATATATAGAGAGAGAGAGAGACAGAGAGACACAGAGAGAGAGAGAGATATCAATCTATCCATTGCATTTCCTAGTCTTTAGGTGACTGGGCCTCAGCAGGGGAATGTGAATTGACAAAATTTGTGTTGCTAACAAATAAAACGCTGGGGTTCAAACTCTCCGTTTTCCCAATAAAACCTATCCCCCTACCAATCCTACTGTGCCACCTCTGGAGTGTGACCTGGTCGCCAGCCCAGCAAAGCCTCCTCCCACCCACCTCCTTGCTGTGACTTCTCCTTACCCCTTGTCTTTTCCTTGCTAGCTCCCCTCACTTTAGGGGTCCACTTAACTGGATCTCAAGCTTGACTCCACTTTTATCATGTTAATGTCTCCCTCTGACCAAAGTTCTCTTGCATTCCAAAACGTTTGACTGAAACTGTCATTCAGTATTCAATCCGGGGTCCACCTCATGTATCAGTGCTCTGGGCCAGTTCCTGGACAAAAGAACACTTTGGAGAAAATCACAGAAAACAGATGTGGCCTCCTTCCACTGTATGCTGGTTTAGAGCCTCATGAGTCTATCTGATCATTCCCCCAAAATTTAATAGATTGCCACGAACATACATAAAATTGAAATTCATATCATCCACAAAAACTAGCTCACAGCAACCTCAACCTCCTGGGCTCAAGCAATCCTCCTGGTTCAGCCTCCCAAACAGCTGGGACTACAGGGATGTGTCGCCACGCCTGGCTCATTTTTCTTTCTATATATATTACTTGGCCAATTAATTTCTTTGTGTTTATAGTAGAGATGGGGTTTTGCTCTTGCTCAGGCTGGTTTGAACTCCTGACTTCCAGCAATCCTGCTGCCTCAGTCTCCCAGAGAGCTAGGACTACAGGTGTGTTGGGCCTGAGAAAAATTTTATCTCTCCCTCCCTGCTTATCTCTTTAATTCTGTCTATAGCAGATTTCTGTATATATATATATATATATGGAGAGAGAGAGACATAGAGGAATTTTTATCTCTCCCTCCCTTCTTATCTCTTTTATTTTGTCTATAGCAGATTTATATATATATACACAGAGAGAGAGAGAGAGAAATTTTTATCTCTCCATCCCAGCTTATCTCTTTTATTCTGTCTATAGCAGATTTAGAGAGAGAGAGAGAGAATTTATATCTCTCCCTCCCTTCTTATCTCTTTTATTCTGTCTATAGCAGATTTATATATATATATGTAGAGAGAGAGAGAGAGAGTGAAATTTTTATCTCTCCATCCCTGCTTATCTCTTTTATTCTGTCTATAGCAGATTTATATATATATATATATAGAGAGAGAGAGAGAATTTATATCTCTCCCTCCCTTCTTATCTCTTTTATTCTGTCAATAGCAGATTTATATATATATATATATAGAGAGAGAGAGACAGAGAGACAGAGAGACAGAGAGACAGAGGAATTCATATCTCTCCCTCCCTTCTTATCTCTTTTATTCTGTCTATAGCAGATTTATATATATACATATATATATAGAGAGAGAGAGAGTGAGAGAGGAATTTATATCTCTCCCTCCCTGCTTATCTCTTTTATTCTGTCTATAGCAGATTTATATATATAGAGAGAGAGAGAGAGAGAATTTATATCTCTCCCTCCCTTCTTATCTCTTTTATTCTGTCAATAGCAGATTTATATATATAGAGAGAGAGACAGAGAGACAGAGAGACAGAGGAATTCATATCTCTCCCTCCCTTCTTATCTCTTTTATTCTGTCTATACCAGATTTATATATATATATATATAGAGAGAGAGAGAGAGAGTGAGTGAAATTCTTATATCTCCATCCCAGCTTATCTCTTTTATTCTGTCTATAGCAGATATATATATATATATATATAGAGAGAGAGAGACAGAGACAGAGACAGAAAGAGAGAGAGAGGAATTTATATCTCTCCCTCCCTTCTTATCTCTTTTATTCTGTCTATAGCAGATTTATATATATATACACAGAGAGAGAGAGAAAGAGAGAGAGAGTGAAATATTTATCTCTCCCTCCCTGCTTATCTATTTTATTCTGTCTATAGCAGATTTATATATATACACAGAGAGAGAGAGAGAGAGAGTGAAATTTTTATCTCTCCCTCCCTGCTTATCTCTTTTATTCTGTCTATAGCAGATTTATATATATACACAGAGAGAGAGAGAGAGTGAAATTTTTAACTCTCCCTCCCTGCTTATCTCTTTTATTCTGTCTATAGCAGATTTATATATATATAGAGAGAGAGAGAGAGAGAGGAATTTATATCTCTCCCTCCCTTTTTATTTCTTTTATTCTGTCTATAGCAGATTTATATATATATATATATATAGAGAGAGAGAGAGAGTGAGTGAAATTTTTATCTCTCCATCCCTGCTTATCTCTTTTATTCTGTCTATAGCAGATCTCTCTCTCTCCATATATATATACATAGAGAGAGAGAGAGAGAGAGTGAGTGAAATTTTATCTCTCCATCCCTGCTTATCTCTTTTATTCTGTCTATAGCAGATTTTTATATATATATATATAGAGAGAGAGAGAGAGGAATTTTTATCTCTCCCTCCCTTCTTATCTCTTATATTCTCTCTATAGCAGATTTATATATATACACATACATACAGAGAGAGAGAGAGAGTGAAATTTTTATCTCTGAATCCCTGCTTTTACTGCTAAGTCCATAGTTCTTAATTTTTTTTTTTTTTTTTTGACAGAGTCTCACTTTTGGTGCCCGGGCTAGAGTGCTATGGTGTCAGCTTAGCTCACAGCAACCTCAAACTCCTGGCCTCAAGTCATCCTTCTGTCTCAGCCTCTTGAGTAGCTGGGACTACAGGCATGTGCCAGCATGCCTGGCTAATTTTTCTTTCTATATATATTACTTGGCGGGTGGACATGATAAATAATGAGGATTGAGGACCAGATAAATGACTGGAAAAAAATACTTCCTGTTTCCTCAATACCAGCATCCATTTTAAGGGTATACCTGTAGACCTAGGTGGAAAATGGAGGCAAGCTTTAGAAAGAAAAAAAAAAAATCGCTGTCAGCCCCGTCAGAGGGTCCCCTCTTGTCTGGCTGACACTGGCACTGGTACTTAGGGGTCACCTAGTGGCCACTTTGATCAGACTTGGGGATGGGTAAAGTCAGGCCATGTTGGGAGCTTAAGAGTGGACCCCACCCCCACCCCAGGTGTGGAGGCCGGCTTTCAAATCTGCTACATTGTATGACAGGTTCTGCCTGGGCCCGCCAGCCCCAGGCGCCTCTAGCCTCCAGAGGGTCTCCGCCCAACCCCCTCCCTGTTGTCCCAGGGAGGGGCCCCTCCTCCTCCTCCCGCTCCCTGCCTGCCTCCCCGCCCCCACCGTAGGCCTCTGCCCAGGGTTTTTTTTTTTTTTTCTTTTCCCGGTTTCTGTTTAATCTTTGTTTTTTTGTGTTTTTTTTTAGGTTTATGGAATATCGTTTAAAAATTTAAATCACAGAATCAATTCTACAACAACTTGTGACTTTTTATCCTAGGCTGAGAACAATGTATTTTCTCTTCCTGTGAATTTTATTTTATGGATTCCAAAGTATACATTTCTAAATGAATAGGGTGAGCAACACACTCCCGTGGGGCCTGTGTCAGTGGATAGGTGTCCGGGAGGGTCCCCTCCTGCAGCTTGTTGTGGTAGCTCAACATTTAGGAGAGGCAAATCATTCACTTCCCTAATGATCCTAGATGAGTCTGCTCAATTTTTTATGATGTCCTGGAAACATATAAAACACCCTTCCTACTTCACGTAGCCCCGACCACAAAGTTTCTCCCAGGAAAAACTATTTAACATCATGAATTTCACAGTGTAATAGAGGGAATGGTCTAGAGAGAGGGCAAAAAAAATAAAGGACAGAGACATTTTGTGTCCTTTTAAAACTCCACCCCCCCCACCCTCTGATGTTGGAAATTTGTAGTCTGGCCTCTATCCCCAAGAGCAGTTCAATCTTTTCTTAAAACTCCAGAGCGGTCCCCAGCCCCACAGGCCTTGTTTTTGGCCCAGCTGAGACCAGTGAAGTGATTAACCACAATAATGGCTAAAGCGGAGAACCCTCCCTCTATGTATTTTTTAACAGACTTTTATTTATTCATTCATTCATTCATTCATGCATGCATTTAATTTTTTGAGACAGAGTCTCACTTTGTTGCCCAGGCTAGAGTGAGTGCCATGGCGTCAGCCTAGCTCACGGCAACCTCAACCTCCTGGGCTCAAGCCATCCTCCTGCCTCAGCCTCCCAAGTAGCTAGGACTACAGGCAGTGTCATCATGCCTGGCTAATTTTTCTCTCTCTCTCTATTACTTGGCCAATTAATTTCTTTCTATTTATAGTAGAGACGGGGTCTTGCTCTTGCTCCCACTGATTTGAACTCCTGACCTCCAGCAATCCTTCCCCCTTGGCCTCCCAGAGAGCTAGGATTACAGGTGTGCTGGGCCTGAGAGAAATTTTTATCTCTCCCTCCCTGCTTATGTCTTTTATTCTGTCTATAGCAGACGTAGAGAGAGAGAGAGAGAGAGAGAGACAGAGAGAGTGAGAGAGAGAAATTATTATCTCTCCCTCCCTGCTTTATCTGGTAAGTCCTTTTTTATGATTATTATTATTATTCTTTTTTTTGAGACAGAGTCTCACTTTTGGTGCCAGGGCTAGAGTGCTATGGCGTCAGCTTAGCTCACAGCTACCTCAAACTCCTGGGCTCAAGTGATCCTTCTGTTTCAGCCTCCTGAGTAGCTGGAACTACAGACATGCACCACCATGCCCGGCCTATTATGTGTTTGTGTGTGTGTGTTTAGTTGGCCAATTAATTTCTTTCTATTTATAGTAGAGATGGTCTTGCTCTTCCTCAGGCTGGTTTTGAACTCCTATCCTTGAGCAATCCTCCTGCCTCAGCCTCCCAGAGAGCTAGGATTACAGCTGTACTGGGCCTGAGAGAAATTTTTATCTCTCCCTCCCTGCTTATCTCTTTTATTCTGTCTATAGCAGATTTATACAGAGAGAGAGGAATTTATATCTCTCCCTCCCTTCTTATTTCTTTTATTCTGTCTATAGCAGATTTAGAGAGAGAGAGAGAGAGTGAGTGAAATTTTTATCCCTCCATCCCTGCTTATCTCTTTTATTCTGTCTATAGCAGATTTATATATATCGAGAGAGAGAGAGAGAGAGAGAGACAGAGAGACAGAGACACAGAGAGAGACAGAGATATCAATCTATCCATTGCATTTCCTAGTCTTTAGGTGACTGGGCCTCAGCAAGGGAATGTGAATTGACAAAATTTGTGTTGCTAACAAATAAAACGCTGGGGTTCAAACTCTCCATTTTCCCAATAAAACCTATCCCCCTACCAATCATACTGTGCCACCTCTGGAGTGTGACCTGGTCGCCAGCCCAGCAAAGCCTCCTCCCACCTCCTTGCTGTGACTTCTCCTTACCCCTTGTCTTTTCCTTGCTAGCTCCCCTCACTTTAGGGGTCCACTTAACTGGATCTCAAGCTTGACTCCACTTTTATCATGTTAATGTCTCCCTCTGACCAAAGTTCTCTTGCATTCCAAAATGTTTTACTGAAACTGTCATTCAGTATTCAATCCGGGGTCCACCTCATTTATCAGTTCTCTGGGCCAGTTCCTGAAGAAAAGAACACTTTGGAGAAAATCACAGAAAATATATACAGAGAGAGAGAGAGAGAGCGAGAGAGAGAGAGAAACAGAGAGAGAGAGAGAGAAATTATTATCTCTCCCTCCCTGCTTTTTCTGGAAAGTAAGACCTTTTTTATTATTATTAATTTTTTCTTTTTTTTTGAGACAGAGTCTCACTTTTAGGGCCCGGGCTAGGGTGCTATGGCTTCAGACTAGCTCACAGCAACCTCAACCTCCTAGGCTCAAGCAATCCTCCTGCCTCAGCCTCCCAAACAGCTGGGACTACAGGGATATGCCGCCACGCCTGGCTCATTTTTCTTTCTATATATATTACTTGGCCAATTAATTTCTTTGTGTTTATAGTAGAGATGGGGTTTTGCTCTTGCTCAGGCTGGTTTGAACTCCTGACTTCCTGCAATCCTGCTGCCTCAGTCTCCCAGAGAGCTAGGACTACAGGTGTGCTGGGCCTGAGAAAAATTTTTATCTCTTCCTCCCTGCTTATCTCTTTAATTCTGTCTATAGCAGATTTATATATATATACACAGAGAGAGAGAGAAAGAGAGAGAGAGTGAAATATTTATCTCTCCCTCCCTGCTTATCTCTTTTATTCTGTCTATAGCAGATTTATATATATATATATATATATATGGAGAGAGAGAGAGAGAGTGAAATTTTTATCTCTCCCTCCCTTCTTATCTCTTTTATTCTGTCTATAGCAGATTTATATATATACAGAGAGAGAGAGAGTGAAATTTTTATCTCTCCCTCCCTGCTTATCTCTTTTATTCTGTCTATAGCAGATTTATATATATATATATAGAGAGAGAGAGAATTTATATCTCTCCCTCCCTTCTTATCTCTTTTATTCTGTCAATAGCAGATTTATATATAGAGAGAGAGAGAGACAGAGAGACAGAGGAATTCATATCTCTCCCTCCCTTCTTATCTCTTTTATTCTGTCTATAGAAGATATATATATATATATATAGAGAGAGAGAGAGAGAGAGAGAGTGAAATTCTTATCTCTCCATCCCAGCTTATCTCTTTTATTCTGTCTATAGCAGATATATATATATATATATATATATAGACAGAGAGAGAGACAGAGAGAGAGAGAGAGAGGAATTTATATCTCTCCCTCCCTTCTTATCTCTTTTATTCTGTCTATAGCAGATTTATATATATATACACAGAGAGAGAGAGAAAGAGAGAGAGAGTGAAATATTTATCTCTCCCTCCCTGCTTATCTCTTTTATTCTGTCTATAGCAGATTTATATATATATATGTATATGGAGAGAGAGAGAGAGTGAAATTTTTATCTCTACCTCCCTTCTTATCTCTTTTATTCTGTCTATAGCAGATTTATATATATACACAGAGAGAGAGAGAGTGAAATTTTTATCTCTCCCTCCCTGCTTATCTCTTTTATTCTGTCTATAGCAGATTTATATATATATATATATAGAGAGAGAGAGAGAGGAATTTATATCTCTCCCTCCCTTTTTATTTCTTTTATTCTGTCTATAGCAGATTTATATATATATATAGAGAGAGAGAGAGAGAGAGTGAGTGAAATTTTTATCTCTCCATCCCTGCTTATCTCTTTTATTCTGTCTATAGCAGATCTCTCTCTCTCCATATATATATACATAGAGAGAGAGAGAGAGAGAGAGAGAGAGTGAGTGAAATTTTATCTCTCCATCCCTGCTTATCTCTTTTATTCTGTCTATAGCAGATTTTTATATATATATATAGAGAGAGAGAGAGAGAGAGGAATTTTTATCTCTCCCTCCCTTCTTATCTCTTATATTCTCTCTATAGCAGATTTATATATATACACATACATACAGAGAGAGAGAGAGAGTGAAATTTTTATCTCTGAATCCCTGCTTTTACTGCTAAGTCCATAGTTCTTAATTTTTTTTTTTTTTTTTGACAGAGTCTCACTTTTGGTGCCCGGGCTAGAGTGCTATGGTGTCAGCTTAGCTCACAGCAACCTCAAACTCCTGGCCTCAAGTCATCCTTCTGTCTCAGCCTCTTGAGTAGCTGGGACTACAGGCATGTGCCAGCATGCCTGGCTAATTTTTCTTTCTATATATATTACTTGGCGGGTGGACATGATAAATAATGAGGATTGAGGACCAGATAAATGACTGGAAAAAAATACTTCCTGTTTCCTCAATACCAGCATCCATTTTAAGGGTATACCTGTAGACCTAGGTGGAAAATGGAGGCAAGCTTTAGAAAGGAAAAAAAAAAATCTCTGTCAGCCCCGTCAGAGGGTCCCCTCTTGTCTGGCTGACACTGGCACTGGTACTTAGGGGTCACATAGTGGCCACTTTGATCAGACTTGGGGGATGGGTAAAGTCAGGCCATGTTGGGAGCTTAAGAGTGGACCCCACCCCCACCCCAGGTGTGGAGGCCGGCTTTCAAATCTGCTACATTGTATGACAGGTTCTGCCTGGGCCCGCCAGCCCCAGGCGCCTCTAGCCTCCAGAGGGTCTCCGCCCAACCCCCTCCCTGTTGTCCCAGGGAGGGGCCCCTCCTCCTCCTCCCGCTCCCTGCCTGCCTCCCCGCCCCCACCGTAGGCCTCTGCCCAGGGTTTTTTTTTTTTTTTCTTTTCCCGGTTTCTGTTTAATCTTTGTTTTTTTGTGTTTTTTTTTAGGTTTATGGAATATCGTTTAAAAATTTAAATCACAGAATCAATTCTACAACAACTTGTGACTTTTTATCCTAGGCTGAGAACAATGTATTTTCTCTTCCTGTGGATTTTATTTTATGGATTCCAAAGTATACATTTCTAAATGAATAGGGTGAGCAACACACTCCCGTGGGGCCTGTGTCAGTGGATAGGTGTCCGGGAGGGTCCCCTCCTGCAGCTTGTTGTGGTAGCTCAACATTTAGGAGAGGCAAATCATTCATTTCCCTAATGATCCTAGATGAGTCTGCTCAATTTTTTATGATGTCCTGGAAACATATAAAACACCCTTCCTACTTCACGTAGCCGACCACAAAGTTTCTCCCAGGAAAAACTATTTAACATCATGAATTTCACAGTGTAATAGAGGGAATGGTCTAGAGAGAGGGCAAAAAAAATAAAGGACAGAGACATTTTGTGTCCTTTTAAAACTCCAACCCCCCACCCCCTGATGTTGGAAATTTGGAGTCTGGCCTCTATCCCCAAGAGCAGTTCAATCTTTTCTTAAAACTCCAGAGCGGTGGGTCCCCAGCCCCACAGGCCTTGTTTTTGGCCCAGCTGAGACCAGTGAAGTGATTAACCACAATAATGGCTAAAGCGGAGAACCCTCCCTCTATGTATTTTTTAACATACTTTTATTCATTCATTCATTCATGCATGCATGTATGCATGCATTTAATTTTTTGAGACAGAGTCTCAATTTGTTGCCCAGGCTAGAGTGAGTGCCATGGCGTCAGCCTAGCTCACGGCAACCTCAACTTCCTGGGCTCAAGCCATCCTCCTGCCTCAGTCTCCCAAGTAGCTGGGACTACAGGCAGTGTCATCATGCCTGGCTAATTTTTCTCTGTCTCTCTCTATTACTTGGCCAATTAATTTCTTTCTATTTATAGTAGAGATGGGGTCTTCCTCTTGCTCAGGCTGGTTTGAATTCCTGACCTCCAGCAATCCTCCCACCTTGGCCTCCCAGAGCTAGGATTGCAGCTGTGCTGGGCCTGAGAGAAATTTTTATGTCTCCCTCCCTGCTTATCTCTTTTCTCTTTTATTCTGTCTATAGCAGACATTCTGTCTATAGCAGCAGTGTGATGGGGTCGCCAGCCCAGCAAAGCCTCCTCCCACCCACCTCCTTGCTGTGACTTCTCCTTACCCCTTGTCTTTTCCTTGCTAGCTCGCCTCACTTTAGGGGTCCACTTAACTGGATCTCAAGCTTGACTCCACTTTTATCATGTTAATGTCTCCCTCTGACCAAAGTTCTCTTGCATTCCAAAATGTTTTACTGAAACTGTCATTCAGTATTCAATCCGGGGTCCACCTCATGTATCAGTTCTCTGGGCCAGTTCCTGAAGAAAAGAACACTTTGGAGAAAATCACAGAAAATATATACAGAGAGAGAGAGAGAGAGAGAGAGAAACAGAGAGAGAGAGAGAGAGAAATTATTATCTCTCCCTCCCTGCTTTTTCTGGAAAGTAAGACCTTTTTTATTATTATTAATTTTTTCTTTTTTTTTGAGACAGAGTCTCACTTTTAGGGCCCGGGCTAGGGTGTTATGGCTTCAGACTAGCTCACAGCAACCTCAACCTCCTAGGCTCAAGCAATCCTCCTGCCTCAGCCTCCCAAACAGCTGGGACTATAGGGATATGCCGCCACGCCTGGCTCATTTTTCTTTCTATATATATTACTTGGCCAATTAATTTCTTTGTGTTTATAGTAGAGATGGGGTTTTGCTCTTGCTCAGGCTGGTTTGAACTCCTGACCTCCTGCAATCCTGCTGCCTCAGTCTCCCAGAGAGCTAGGACTACAGGTGTGCTGGGCCTGAGAAAAATTTTATCTCTCCCTCCCTGCTTATCTCTTTAATTCTGTCTATAGCAGATTTATATATATATACACAGAGAGAGAGAGAAAGAGAGAGAGAGTGAAATATTTATCTCTCCCTCCCTGCTTATCTCTTTTATTCTGTCTATAGCAGATTTATATATATATATATATATATATATGGAGAGAGAGAGAGTGAAATTTTTATCTCTCCCTCCCTTCTTATCTCTTTTATTCTGTCTATAGCAGATTTATATATATATATATATAGAGAGAGAGAGAGACAGAGAGACAGAGAGACAGAGGAATTCATATCTCTCCCTCCCTTCTTATCTCTTTTATTCTGTCTATAGCAGATTTATATATATACATATATATAGAGAGAGAGAGAGAGTGAGAGAGGAATTAATATCTCTCCCTCCCTGCTTATCTCTTTTATTCGGTCTATAGCAGATTTATATATATACACAGAGAGAGAGAGAGAGAGTGAAATTTTTATCTCTCCATCCCTGCTTATCTCTTTTATTCTGTCTATAGCAGATTTATATATATATATATAGAGAGAGAGAGAATTTATATCTCTCCCTCCCTTCTTATCTCTTTTATTCTGTCAATAGCAGATTTATATATATATAGAGAGAGAGAGAGAGAGAGAGACAGAGAGACAGAGGAATTCATATCTCTCCCTCCCTTCTTATCTCTTTTATTCTGTCTATAGCAGATTTATATATATATATATAGAGAGAGAGAGAGAGAGTGAGTGAAATTCTTATCTCTCCATCCCAGCTTATCTCTTTTATTCTGTCTATAGCAGATATATATATAGAGAGAGAGAGAGAGACAGAGACAGAGAGAGAGAGAGAGAGAGAGAGAGGAATTTATATCTCTCCCTCCCTTCTTATCTCTTTTATTCTGTCTATAGCAGATTTATATATATATGCACAGAGAGAGAGAGAAAGAGAGAGAGAGTGAAATATTTATCTCTCCCTCCCTGCTTATCTCTTTTATTCTGTCTATAGCAGATTTATATATATACACAGAGAGAGAGAGAGAGAGAGTGAAATTTTTCTCTCTCCCTCCCTGCTTATCTCTTTTATTCTGTCTATAGCAGATTTATATATATACACAGAGAGAGAGAGAGAGAGTGAAATTTTTATCTCTCCCTCCCTGCTTATCTCTTTTATTCTGTCTATAGCAGATTTATATATATATATATGGAGAGAGAGAGAGAGAGAGAGGAATTCATATCTCTCCCTCCCTTTTTATTTCTTTTATTCTGTCTATAGCAGATTTATATATATATATAGAGAGAGAGAGAGAGAGTGAAATTTTTATCTCTCCATCCCTGCTTATCTCTTTTATTCTGTCTATAGCAGATCTCTCTCTCTCCATATATATATACATAGAGAGAGAGAGAGAGAGTGAGTGAAATTTTATCTCTCCATCCCTGCTTATCTCTTTTATTCTGTCTATAGCAGATTTATATATATATATATATATAGAGAGAGAGAGAGAGAGAGAGAGAGAGGAATTTTTATCTCTCCCTTCCTTCTTATCTCTTTTATTCTCTCTATAGCAGATTTATATATATACACATACATACAGAGAGAGAGAGAGAGTGAAATTTTTATCTCTGAATCCCTGCTTTTACTGCTAAGTCCATAGTTCTCAATTTTTTTTTTTTTTTTTTGACAGAGTCTCACTTTTGGTGCCCGGGCTAGAGTGCTATGGTGTCAGCTTAGCTCACAGCAACCTCAAACTCCTGGGCTCAAGTCATCCTTCTGTCTCAGCCTCTTGAGTAGCTGGGACTACAGGCATGTGCCAGAATGCCTGGCTAATTTTTCTTTCTATATATATTACTTGGCGGGTGGACATGATAAATAATGAGGATTGAGCACCAGATAAATGACTGGAAAAAAATACTTCCTGTTTCCTCAATACCAGCATCCATTTTAAGGGTATACCTGTAGACCTAGGTGTAAAATGGAAGCAAACTTTAGAAAGAAAAAAAAAAAAATCGCTGTCAGCCCCGTCAGAGGGTCCCTTCTTGTCTGGCTGACACTGGCACCGGTACTTAGGGGTCACCTAGTGGCCACTTTGATCAGACTTGGGGATGGGTAAAGTCAGGCCATGTTGGGAGCTTAAGAGTGGACCCCACCCCCACCCCAGGTGTGGAGGCCGGCTTTCAAATCTGCTACATTGTATGACAGGTTCTGCCTGGGCCCGCCAGCCCCAGGCGCCTCTAGCCTCCAGAGGGTCTCCGCCCAACCCCCTCCCTGTTGTCCCAGGGAGGGGCCCCTCCTCCTCCTCCTCCTCCCGCTCCCTGCCTGCCTCCCCGCCCCCAGCGTAGGCCTCTGCCCAGGGTTTTTTTTTTTTTTTTTCTTTTCCCGGTTTGTGTTTTATCTTGTTTTTTTTGGGTATTTTTGTGTGTTTTTTTTAGGTTTATGGAATATCGTTTAAAAATTTAAATCACAGAATCAATTCTACAACAACTTGTGACTTTTTATCCTAGGCTGAGAACAATGTATTTTCTCTTCCTGTGGATTTTATTTTATGGATTCCAAAGTATACATTTCTAAATGAATAGGGTGAGCAACACACTCCCGTGGGGCCTGTGTCAGTGGATAGGTGTCCGGGAGGGTCCCCTCCTGCAGCTTGTTGTGGTAGCTCAACATTTAGGAGAGGCAAATCATTCATTTCCCTAATGATCCTAGATGAGTCTGCTCAATTTTTTATGATGTCCTGGAAACATATAAAACACCCTTCCTACTTCACGTAGCCGACCACAAAGTTTCTCCCAGGAAAAACTATTTAACATCATGAATTTCACAGTGTAATAGAGGGAATGGTCTAGAGAGAGGGCAAAAAAAATAAAGGACAGAGACATTTTGTGTCCTTTTAAAACTCCAACCCCCCACCCCCTGATGTTGGAAATTTGGAGTCTGGCCTCTATCCCCAAGAGCAGTTCAATCTTTTCTTAAAACTCCAGAGCGGTGGGTCCCCAGCCCCACAGGCCTTGTTTTTGGCCCAGCTGAGACCAGTGAAATGATTAACCACAATAATGGCTAAAGCGGAGAACCCTCCCTCTATGTATTTTTTAACATACTTTTATTCATTCATTCATTCATGCATGCATGTATGCATGCATTTAATTTTTTGAGACAGAGTCTCAATTTGTTGCCCAGGCTAGAGTGAGTGCCATGGCGTCAGCCTAGCTCACGGCAACCTCAACTTCCTGGGCTCAAGCCATCCTCCTGCCTCAGTCTCCCAAGTAGCTGGGACTACAGGCAGTGTCATCATGCCTGGCTAATTTTTCTCTGTCTCTCTCTATTACTTGGCCAATTAATTTCTTTCTATTTATAGTAGAGATGGGGTCTTCCTCTTGCTCAGGCTGGTTTGAATTCCTGACCTCCAGCAATCCTCCCACCTTGGCCTCCCAGAGCTAGGATTGCAGCTGTGCTGGGCCTGAGAGAAATTTTTATGTCTCCCTCCCTGCTTATCTCTTTTCTCTTTTATTCTGTCTATAGCAGACATTCTGTCTATAGCAGCAGTGTGATGGGGTCGCCAGCCCAGCAAAGCCTCCTCCCACCTCCTTGCTGTGACTTCTCCTTACCCCTTGTCTTTTCCTTGCTAGCTCGCCTCACTTTAGGGGTCCACTTAACTGGATCTCAAGCTTGACTCCACTTTTATCATGTTAATGTCTCCCTCTGACCAAAGTTCTCTTGCATTCCAAAATGTTTTACTGAAAGTGTCATTCAGTATTCAATCCGGGGTCCACCTCATGTATCAGTTCTCTGGGCCAGTTCCTGAAGAAAAGAACACTTTGGAGAAAATCACAGAAAATATATACAGAGAGAGAGAGAGAGAGAGAGAGAAACAGAGAGAGAGAGAGAGAGAAATTATTATCTCTCCCTCCCTGCTTTTTCTGGAAAGTAAGACCTTTTTTATTATTATTAATTTTTTCTTTTTTTTTGAGACAGAGTCTCACTTTTAGGGCCCGGGCTAGGGTGCTATGGCTTCAGACTAGCTCACAGCAACCTCAACCTCCTAGGCTCAAGCAATCCTCCTGCCTCAGCCTCCCAAACAGCTGGGACTATAGGGATATGCCGCCACGCCTGGCTCATTTTTCTTTCTATATATATTACTTGGCCAATTAATTTCTTTGTGTTTATAGTAGAGATGGGGTTTTGCTCTTGCTCAGGCTGGTTTGAACTCCTGACCTCCTGCAATCCTGCTGCCTCAGTCTCCCAGAGAGCTAGGACTACAGGTGTGCTGGGCCTGAGAAAAATTTTATCTCTCCCTCCCTGCTTATCTCTTTAATTCTGTCTATAGCAGATTTATATATATATACACAGAGAGAGAGAGAAAGAGAGAGAGAGTGAAATATTTATCTCTCCCTCCCTGCTTATCTCTTTTATTCTGTCTATAGCAGATTTATATATATATATATATATATATATATATATATGGAGAGAGAGAGAGTGAAATTTTTATCTCTCCCTCCCTTCTTATCTCTTTTATTCTGTCTATAGCAGATTTATATATATATATAGAGAGAGAGAGAGAGACAGAGAGACAGAGGAATTCATATCTCTCCCTCCCTTCTTATCTCTTTTATTCTGTCTATAGCAGATTTATATATATACATATATATAGAGAGAGAGAGAGAGTGAGAGAGGAATTAATATCTCTCCCTCCCTGCTTATCTCTTTTATTCGGTCTATAGCAGATTTATATATATACACAGAGAGAGAGAGAGAGAGTGAAATTTTTATCTCTCCATCCCTGCTTATCTCTTTTATTCTGTCTATAGCAGATTTATATATATATATAGAGAGAGAGAGAGAATTTATATCTCTCCCTCCCTTCTTATCTCTTTTATTCTGGCAATAGCAGATTTATATATATATATATAGAGAGAGAGAGAGACAGACAGAGAGACAGAGGAATTCATATCTCTCCCTCCCTTCTTATCTCTTTTATTCTGTCTATAGCAGATTTATATATATATATATAGAGAGAGAGAGAGAGAGAGAGTGAGTGAAATTCTTATCTCTCCATCCCAGCTTATCTCTTTTATTCTGTCTATAGCAGATATATATATATATAGAGAGAGAGAGACAGAGACAGAGAGAGAGAGAGAGAGAGAGGAATTTATATCTCTCCCTCCCTTCTTATCTCTTTTATTCTGTCTATAGCAGATTTATATATATATACACAGAGAGAGAGAGAAAGAGAGAGAGAGTGAAATATTTATCTCTCCCTCCCTGCTTATCTCTTTTATTCTGTCTATAGCAGATTTATATATATACACAGAGAGAGAGAGAGAGAGAGTGAAATTTTTCTCTCTCCCTCCCTGCTTATCTCTTTTATTCTGTCTATAGCAGATTTATATATATACACAGAGAGAGAGAGAGAGAGTGAAATTTTTATCTCTCCCTCCCTGCTTATCTCTTTTATTCTGTCTATAGCAGATTTATATATATATATATGGAGAGAGAGAGAGAGAGAGAGGAATTTATATCTCTCCCTCCCTTTTTATTTCTTTTATTCTGTCTATAGCAGATTTATATATATATATAGAGAGAGAGAGAGAGAGTGAGTGAAATTTTTATCTCTCCATCCCTGCTTATCTCTTTTATTCTGTCTATAGCAGATCTCTCTCTCTCCATATATATATACATAGAGAGAGAGAGAGAGAGTGAGTGAAATTTTATCTCTCCATCCCTGCTTATCTCTTTTATTCTGTCTATAGCAGATTTATATATATATATATATATATATAGAGAGAGAGAGAGAGAGAGAGAGGAATTTTTATCTCTCCCTTCCTTCTTATCTCTTTTATTCTCTCTATAGCAGATTTATATATATACACATACATACAGAGAGAGAGAGAGAGTGAAATTTTTATCTCTGAATCCCTGCTTTTACTGCTAAGTCCATAGTTCTCAATTTTTTTTTTTTTTTTTGACAGAGTCTCACTTTTGGTGCCCGGGCTAGAGTGCTATGGTGTCAGCTTAGCTCACAGCAACCTCAAACTCCTGGGCTCAAGTCATCCTTCTGTCTCAGCCTCTTGAGTAGCTGGGACTACAGGCATGTGCCAGAATGCCTGGCTAATTTTTCTTTCTATATATATTACTTGGCGGGTGGACATGATAAATAATGAGGATTGAGCACCAGATAAATGACTGGAAAAAAATACTTCCTGTTTCCTCAATACCAGCATCCATTTTAAGGGTATACCTGTAGACCTAGGTGGAAAATGGAGGCAAGCTTTAGAAAGAAAAAAAAAAATCGCTGTCAGCCCCGTCAGAGGGTCCCCTCTTGTCTGGCTGACACTGGCACTGGTACTTAGGGGTCACATAGTGGCCACTTTGATCAGACTTGGGGGATGGGTAAAGTCAGGCCATGTTGGGAGCTTAAGAGTGGACCCCACCCCCACCCCAGGTGTGGAGGCCGGCTTTCAAATCTGCTACATTGTATGACAGGTTCTGCCTGGGCCCGCCAGCCCCAGGCGCCTCTAGCCTCCAGAGGGTCTCCGCCCAACCCCCTCCCTGTTGTCCCAGGGAGGGGCCCCTCCTCCTCCTCCTCCTCCCGCTCCCTGCCTGCCTCCCCGCCCCCAGCGTAGGCCTCTGCCCAGGGTTTTTTTTTTTTTTTTTTCTTTTCCCGGTTTGTGTTTTATCTTGTTTTTTTTGGGTATTTTTGTGTGTTTTTTTTAGGTTTATGGAATATCGTTTAAAAATTTAAATCACAGAATCAATTCTACAACAACTTGTGACTTTTTATCCTAGGCTGAGAACAATGTATTTTCTCTTCCTGTGGATTTTATTTTATGGATTCCAAAGTATACATTTCTAAATGAATAGGGTGAGCAACACACTCCCGTGGGGCCTGTGTCAGTGGATAGGTGTCCGGGAGGGTCCCCTCCTGCAGCTTGTTGTGGTAGCTCAACATTTAGGAGAGGCAAATCATTCATTTCCCTAATGATCCTAGATGAGTCTGCTCAATTTTTTATGATGTCCTGGAAACATATAAAACACCCTTCCTACTTCACGTAGCCGACCACAAAGTTTCTCCCAGGAAAAACTATTTAACATCATGAATTTCACAGTGTAATAGAGGGAATGGTCTAGAGAGAGGGCAAAAAAAATAAAGGACAGAGACATTTTGTGTCCTTTTAAAACTCCAACCCCCCACCCCCTGATGTTGGAAATTTGGAGTCTGGCCTCTATCCCCAAGAGCAGTTCAATCTTTTCTTAAAACTCCAGAGCGGTGGGTCCCCAGCCCCACAGGCCTTGTTTTTGGCCCAGCTGAGACCAGTGAAATGATTAACCACAATAATGGCTAAAGCGGAGAACCCTCCCTCTATGTATTTTTTAACATACTTTTATTCATTCATTCATTCATGCATGCATGTATGCATGCATTTAATTTTTTGAGACAGAGTCTCAATTTGTTGCCCAGGCTAGAGTGAGTGCCATGGCGTCAGCCTAGCTCACGGCAACCTCAACTTCCTGGGCTCAAGCCATCCTCCTGCCTCAGTCTCCCAAGTAGCTGGGACTACAGGCAGTGTCATCATGCCTGGCTAATTTTTCTCTGTCTCTCTCTATTACTTGGCCAATTAATTTCTTTCTATTTATAGTAGAGATGGGGTCTTCCTCTTGCTCAGGCTGGTTTGAATTCCTGACCTCCAGCAATCCTCCCACCTTGGCCTCCCAGAGCTAGGATTGCAGCTGTGCTGGGCCTGAGAGAAATTTTTATGTCTCCCTCCCTGCTTATCTCTTTTCTCTTTTATTCTGTCTATAGCAGACATTCTGTCTATAGCAGCAGTGTGATGGGGTCGCCAGCCCAGCAAAGCCTCCTCCCACCTCCTTGCTGTGACTTCTCCTTACCCCTTGTCTTTTCCTTGCTAGCTCGCCTCACTTTAGGGGTCCACTTAACTGGATCTCAAGCTTGACTCCACTTTTATCATGTTAATGTCTCCCTCTGACCAAAGTTCTCTTGCATTCCAAAATGTTTTACTGAAACTGTCATTCAGTATTCAATCCGGGGTCCACCTCATGTATCAGTTCTCTGGGCCAGTTCCTGAAGAAAAGAACACTTTGGAGAAAATCACAGAAAATATATACAGAGAGAGAGAGAGAGAGAGAGAGAAACAGAGAGAGAGAGAGAGAGAAATTATTATCTCTCCCTCCCTGCTTTTTCTGGAAAGTAAGACCTTTTTTATTATTATTAATTTTTTCTTTTTTTTTGAGACAGAGTCTCACTTTTAGGGCCCGGGCTAGGGTGTTATGGCTTCAGACTAGCTCACAGCAACCTCAACCTCCTAGGCTCAAGCAATCCTCCTGCCTCAGCCTCCCAAACAGCTGGGACTATAGGGATATGCCGCCACGCCTGGCTCATTTTTCTTTCTATATATATTACTTGGCCAATTAATTTCTTTGTGTTTATAGTAGAGATGGGGTTTTGCTCTTGCTCAGGCTGGTTTGAACTCCTGACCTCCTGCAATCCTGCTGCCTCAGTCTCCCAGAGAGCTAGGACTACAGGTGTGCTGGGCCTGAGAAAAATTTTATCTCTCCCTCCCTGCTTATCTCTTTAATTCTGTCTATAGCAGATTTATATATATATACACAGAGAGAGAGAGAAAGAGAGAGAGAGTGAAATATTTATCTCTCCCTCCCTGCTTATCTCTTTTATTCTGTCTATAGCAGATTTATATATATATATATATATATATATGGAGAGAGAGAGAGTGAAATTTTTATCTCTCCCTCCCTTCTTATCTCTTTTATTCTGTCTATAGCAGATTTATATATATATATATATAGAGAGAGAGAGAGACAGAGAGACAGAGAGACAGAGGAATTCATATCTCTCCCTCCCTTCTTATCTCTTTTATTCTGTCTATAGCAGATTTATATATATACATATATATAGAGAGAGAGAGAGAGTGAGAGAGGAATTAATATCTCTCCCTCCCTGCTTATCTCTTTTATTCGGTCTATAGCAGATTTATATATATACACAGAGAGAGAGAGAGAGAGTGAAATTTTTATCTCTCCATCCCTGCTTATCTCTTTTATTCTGTCTATAGCAGATTTATATATATATATATAGAGAGAGAGAGAATTTATATCTCTCCCTCCCTTCTTATCTCTTTTATTCTGTCAATAGCAGATTTATATATATATAGAGAGAGAGAGAGAGAGAGAGACAGAGAGACAGAGGAATTCATATCTCTCCCTCCCTTCTTATCTCTTTTATTCTGTCTATAGCAGATTTATATATATATATATAGAGAGAGAGAGAGAGAGTGAGTGAAATTCTTATCTCTCCATCCCAGCTTATCTCTTTTATTCTGTCTATAGCAGATATATATATAGAGAGAGAGAGAGAGACAGAGACAGAGAGAGAGAGAGAGAGAGAGAGAGGAATTTATATCTCTCCCTCCCTTCTTATCTCTTTTATTCTGTCTATAGCAGATTTATATATATATGCACAGAGAGAGAGAGAAAGAGAGAGAGAGTGAAATATTTATCTCTCCCTCCCTGCTTATCTCTTTTATTCTGTCTATAGCAGATTTATATATATACACAGAGAGAGAGAGAGAGAGAGTGAAATTTTTCTCTCTCCCTCCCTGCTTATCTCTTTTATTCTGTCTATAGCAGATTTATATATATACACAGAGAGAGAGAGAGAGAGTGAAATTTTTATCTCTCCCTCCCTGCTTATCTCTTTTATTCTGTCTATAGCAGATTTATATATATATATATGGAGAGAGAGAGAGAGAGAGAGGAATTCATATCTCTCCCTCCCTTTTTATTTCTTTTATTCTGTCTATAGCAGATTTATATATATATATAGAGAGAGAGAGAGAGAGTGAAATTTTTATCTCTCCATCCCTGCTTATCTCTTTTATTCTGTCTATAGCAGATCTCTCTCTCTCCATATATATATACATAGAGAGAGAGAGAGAGAGTGAGTGAAATTTTATCTCTCCATCCCTGCTTATCTCTTTTATTCTGTCTATAGCAGATTTATATATATATATATATATATAGAGAGAGAGAGAGAGAGAGAGAGAGGAATTTTTATCTCTCCCTTCCTTCTTATCTCTTTTATTCTCTCTATAGCAGATTTATATATATACACATACATACAGAGAGAGAGAGAGAGTGAAATTTTTATCTCTGAATCCCTGCTTTTACTGCTAAGTCCATAGTTCTCAATTTTTTTTTTTTTTTTTTGACAGAGTCTCACTTTTGGTGCCCGGGCTAGAGTGCTATGGTGTCAGCTTAGCTCACAGCAACCTCAAACTCCTGGGCTCAAGTCATCCTTCTGTCTCAGCCTCTTGAGTAGCTGGGACTACAGGCATGTGCCAGAATGCCTGGCTAATTTTTCTTTCTATATATATTACTTGGCGGGTGGACATGATAAATAATGAGGATTGAGCACCAGATAAATGACTGGAAAAAAATACTTCCTGTTTCCTCAATACCAGCATCCATTTTAAGGGTATACCTGTAGACCTAGGTGTAAAATGGAAGCAAACTTTAGAAAGAAAAAAAAAAAAATCGCTGTCAGCCCCGTCAGAGGGTCCCTTCTTGTCTGGCTGACACTGGCACCGGTACTTAGGGGTCACCTAGTGGCCACTTTGATCAGACTTGGGGATGGGTAAAGTCAGGCCATGTTGGGAGCTTAAGAGTGGACCCCACCCCCACCCCAGGTGTGGAGGCCGGCTTTCAAATCTGCTACATTGTATGACAGGTTCTGCCTGGGCCCGCCAGCCCCAGGCGCCTCTAGCCTCCAGAGGGTCTCCGCCCAACCCCCTCCCTGTTGTCCCAGGGAGGGGCCCCTCCTCCTCCTCCTCCTCCCGCTCCCTGCCTGCCTCCCCGCCCCCAGCGTAGGCCTCTGCCCAGGGTTTTTTTTTTTTTTTTTCTTTTCCCGGTTTGTGTTTTATCTTGTTTTTTTTGGGTATTTTTGTGTGTTTTTTTTAGGTTTATGGAATATCGTTTAAAAATTTAAATCACAGAATCAATTCTACAACAACTTGTGACTTTTTATCCTAGGCTGAGAACAATGTATTTTCTCTTCCTGTGGATTTTATTTTATGGATTCCAAAGTATACATTTCTAAATGAATAGGGTGAGCAACACACTCCCGTGGGGCCTGTGTCAGTGGATAGGTGTCCGGGAGGGTCCCCTCCTGCAGCTTGTTGTGGTAGCTCAACATTTAGGAGAGGCAAATCATTCATTTCCCTAATGATCCTAGATGAGTCTGCTCAATTTTTTATGATGTCCTGGAAACATATAAAACACCCTTCCTACTTCACGTAGCCGACCACAAAGTTTCTCCCAGGAAAAACTATTTAACATCATGAATTTCACAGTGTAATAGAGGGAATGGTCTAGAGAGAGGGCAAAAAAAATAAAGGACAGAGACATTTTGTGTCCTTTTAAAACTCCAACCCCCCACCCCCTGATGTTGGAAATTTGGAGTCTGGCCTCTATCCCCAAGAGCAGTTCAATCTTTTCTTAAAACTCCAGAGCGGTGGGTCCCCAGCCCCACAGGCCTTGTTTTTGGCCCAGCTGAGACCAGTGAAATGATTAACCACAATAATGGCTAAAGCGGAGAACCCTCCCTCTATGTATTTTTTAACATACTTTTATTCATTCATTCATTCATGCATGCATGTATGCATGCATTTAATTTTTTGAGACAGAGTCTCAATTTGTTGCCCAGGCTAGAGTGAGTGCCATGGCGTCAGCCTAGCTCACGGCAACCTCAACTTCCTGGGCTCAAGCCATCCTCCTGCCTCAGTCTCCCAAGTAGCTGGGACTACAGGCAGTGTCATCATGCCTGGCTAATTTTTCTCTGTCTCTCTCTATTACTTGGCCAATTAATTTCTTTCTATTTATAGTAGAGATGGGGTCTTCCTCTTGCTCAGGCTGGTTTGAATTCCTGACCTCCAGCAATCCTCCCACCTTGGCCTCCCAGAGCTAGGATTGCAGCTGTGCTGGGCCTGAGAGAAATTTTTATGTCTCCCTCCCTGCTTATCTCTTTTCTCTTTTATTCTGTCTATAGCAGACATTCTGTCTATAGCAGCAGTGTGATGGGGTCGCCAGCCCAGCAAAGCCTCCTCCCACCTCCTTGCTGTGACTTCTCCTTACCCCTTGTCTTTTCCTTGCTAGCTCGCCTCACTTTAGGGGTCCACTTAACTGGATCTCAAGCTTGACTCCACTTTTATCATGTTAATGTCTCCCTCTGACCAAAGTTCTCTTGCATTCCAAAATGTTTTACTGAAAGTGTCATTCAGTATTCAATCCGGGGTCCACCTCATGTATCAGTTCTCTGGGCCAGTTCCTGAAGAAAAGAACACTTTGGAGAAAATCACAGAAAATATATACAGAGAGAGAGAGAGAGAGAGAGAGAAACAGAGAGAGAGAGAGAGAGAAATTATTATCTCTCCCTCCCTGCTTTTTCTGGAAAGTAAGACCTTTTTTATTATTATTAATTTTTTCTTTTTTTTTGAGACAGAGTCTCACTTTTAGGGCCCGGGCTAGGGTGCTATGGCTTCAGACTAGCTCACAGCAACCTCAACCTCCTAGGCTCAAGCAATCCTCCTGCCTCAGCCTCCCAAACAGCTGGGACTATAGGGATATGCCGCCACGCCTGGCTCATTTTTCTTTCTATATATATTACTTGGCCAATTAATTTCTTTGTGTTTATAGTAGAGATGGGGTTTTGCTCTTGCTCAGGCTGGTTTGAACTCCTGACCTCCTGCAATCCTGCTGCCTCAGTCTCCCAGAGAGCTAGGACTACAGGTGTGCTGGGCCTGAGAAAAATTTTATCTCTCCCTCCCTGCTTATCTCTTTAATTCTGTCTATAGCAGATTTATATATATATACACAGAGAGAGAGAGAAAGAGAGAGAGAGTGAAATATTTATCTCTCCCTCCCTGCTTATCTCTTTTATTCTGTCTATAGCAGATTTATATATATATATATATATATATATATATATATGGAGAGAGAGAGAGTGAAATTTTTATCTCTCCCTCCCTTCTTATCTCTTTTATTCTGTCTATAGCAGATTTATATATATATATAGAGAGAGAGAGAGAGACAGAGAGACAGAGGAATTCATATCTCTCCCTCCCTTCTTATCTCTTTTATTCTGTCTATAGCAGATTTATATATATACATATATATAGAGAGAGAGAGAGAGTGAGAGAGGAATTAATATCTCTCCCTCCCTGCTTATCTCTTTTATTCGGTCTATAGCAGATTTATATATATACACAGAGAGAGAGAGAGAGAGTGAAATTTTTATCTCTCCATCCCTGCTTATCTCTTTTATTCTGTCTATAGCAGATTTATATATATATATAGAGAGAGAGAGAGAATTTATATCTCTCCCTCCCTTCTTATCTCTTTTATTCTGGCAATAGCAGATTTATATATATATATATAGAGAGAGAGAGAGACAGACAGAGAGACAGAGGAATTCATATCTCTCCCTCCCTTCTTATCTCTTTTATTCTGTCTATAGCAGATTTATATATATATATATAGAGAGAGAGAGAGAGAGAGAGTGAGTGAAATTCTTATCTCTCCATCCCAGCTTATCTCTTTTATTCTGTCTATAGCAGATATATATATATATAGAGAGAGAGAGACAGAGACAGAGAGAGAGAGAGAGAGAGAGGAATTTATATCTCTCCCTCCCTTCTTATCTCTTTTATTCTGTCTATAGCAGATTTATATATATATACACAGAGAGAGAGAGAAAGAGAGAGAGAGTGAAATATTTATCTCTCCCTCCCTGCTTATCTCTTTTATTCTGTCTATAGCAGATTTATATATATACACAGAGAGAGAGAGAGAGAGAGTGAAATTTTTCTCTCTCCCTCCCTGCTTATCTCTTTTATTCTGTCTATAGCAGATTTATATATATACACAGAGAGAGAGAGAGAGAGTGAAATTTTTATCTCTCCCTCCCTGCTTATCTCTTTTATTCTGTCTATAGCAGATTTATATATATATATATGGAGAGAGAGAGAGAGAGAGAGGAATTTATATCTCTCCCTCCCTTTTTATTTCTTTTATTCTGTCTATAGCAGATTTATATATATATATAGAGAGAGAGAGAGAGAGTGAGTGAAATTTTTATCTCTCCATCCCTGCTTATCTCTTTTATTCTGTCTATAGCAGATCTCTCTCTCTCCATATATATATACATAGAGAGAGAGAGAGAGAGTGAGTGAAATTTTATCTCTCCATCCCTGCTTATCTCTTTTATTCTGTCTATAGCAGATTTATATATATATATATATATATATAGAGAGAGAGAGAGAGAGAGAGAGGAATTTTTATCTCTCCCTTCCTTCTTATCTCTTTTATTCTCTCTATAGCAGATTTATATATATACACATACATACAGAGAGAGAGAGAGAGTGAAATTTTTATCTCTGAATCCCTGCTTTTACTGCTAAGTCCATAGTTCTCAATTTTTTTTTTTTTTTTTGACAGAGTCTCACTTTTGGTGCCCGGGCTAGAGTGCTATGGTGTCAGCTTAGCTCACAGCAACCTCAAACTCCTGGGCTCAAGTCATCCTTCTGTCTCAGCCTCTTGAGTAGCTGGGACTACAGGCATGTGCCAGAATGCCTGGCTAATTTTTCTTTCTATATATATTACTTGGCGGGTGGACATGATAAATAATGAGGATTGAGCACCAGATAAATGACTGGAAAAAAATACTTCCTGTTTCCTCAATACCAGCATCCATTTTAAGGGTATACCTGTAGACCTAGGTGGAAAATGGAGGCAAGCTTTAGAAAGAAAAAAAAAAATCGCTGTCAGCCCCGTCAGAGGGTCCCCTCTTGTCTGGCTGACACTGGCACTGGTACTTAGGGGTCACATAGTGGCCACTTTGATCAGACTTGGGGGATGGGTAAAGTCAGGCCATGTTGGGAGCTTAAGAGTGGACCCCACCCCCACCCCAGGTGTGGAGGCCGGCTTTCAAATCTGCTACATTGTATGACAGGTTCTGCCTGGGCCCGCCAGCCCCAGGCGCCTCTAGCCTCCAGAGGGTCTCCGCCCAACCCCCTCCCTGTTGTCCCAGGGAGGGGCCCCTCCTCCTCCTCCTCCTCCCGCTCCCTGCCTGCCTCCCCGCCCCCAGCGTAGGCCTCTGCCCAGGGTTTTTTTTTTTTTTTTTTCTTTTCCCGGTTTGTGTTTTATCTTGTTTTTTTTGGGTATTTTTGTGTGTTTTTTTTAGGTTTATGGAATATCGTTTAAAAATTTAAATCACAGAATCAATTCTACAACAACTTGTGACTTTTTATCCTAGGCTGAGAACAATGTATTTTCTCTTCCTGTGGATTTTATTTTATGGATTCCAAAGTATACATTTCTAAATGAATAGGGTGAGCAACACACTCCCGTGGGGCCTGTGTCAGTGGATAGGTGTCCGGGAGGGTCCCCTCCTGCAGCTTGTTGTGGTAGCTCAACATTTAGGAGAGGCAAATCATTCATTTCCCTAATGATCCTAGATGAGTCTGCTCAATTTTTTATGATGTCCTGGAAACATATAAAACACCCTTCCTACTTCACGTAGCCGACCACAAAGTTTCTCCCAGGAAAAACTATTTAACATCATGAATTTCACAGTGTAATAGAGGGAATGGTCTAGAGAGAGGGCAAAAAAAATAAAGGACAGAGACATTTTGTGTCCTTTTAAAACTCCAACCCCCCACCCCCTGATGTTGGAAATTTGGAGTCTGGCCTCTATCCCCAAGAGCAGTTCAATCTTTTCTTAAAACTCCAGAGCGGTGGGTCCCCAGCCCCACAGGCCTTGTTTTTGGCCCAGCTGAGACCAGTGAAATGATTAACCACAATAATGGCTAAAGCGGAGAACCCTCCCTCTATGTATTTTTTAACATACTTTTATTCATTCATTCATTCATGCATGCATGTATGCATGCATTTAATTTTTTGAGACAGAGTCTCAATTTGTTGCCCAGGCTAGAGTGAGTGCCATGGCGTCAGCCTAGCTCACGGCAACCTCAACTTCCTGGGCTCAAGCCATCCTCCTGCCTCAGTCTCCCAAGTAGCTGGGACTACAGGCAGTGTCATCATGCCTGGCTAATTTTTCTCTGTCTCTCTCTATTACTTGGCCAATTAATTTCTTTCTATTTATAGTAGAGATGGGGTCTTCCTCTTGCTCAGGCTGGTTTGAATTCCTGACCTCCAGCAATCCTCCCACCTTGGCCTCCCAGAGCTAGGATTGCAGCTGTGCTGGGCCTGAGAGAAATTTTTATGTCTCCCTCCCTGCTTATCTCTTTTCTCTTTTATTCTGTCTATAGCAGACATTCTGTCTATAGCAGCAGTGTGATGGGGTCGCCAGCCCAGCAAAGCCTCCTCCCACCTCCTTGCTGTGACTTCTCCTTACCCCTTGTCTTTTCCTTGCTAGCTCGCCTCACTTTAGGGGTCCACTTAACTGGATCTCAAGCTTGACTCCACTTTTATCATGTTAATGTCTCCCTCTGACCAAAGTTCTCTTGCATTCCAAAATGTTTTACTGAAACTGTCATTCAGTATTCAATCCGGGGTCCACCTCATGTATCAGTTCTCTGGGCCAGTTCCTGAAGAAAAGAACACTTTGGAGAAAATCACAGAAAATATATACAGAGAGAGAGAGAGAGAGAGAGAGAAACAGAGAGAGAGAGAGAGAGAAATTATTATCTCTCCCTCCCTGCTTTTTCTGGAAAGTAAGACCTTTTTTATTATTATTAATTTTTTCTTTTTTTTTGAGACAGAGTCTCACTTTTAGGGCCCGGGCTAGGGTGTTATGGCTTCAGACTAGCTCACAGCAACCTCAACCTCCTAGGCTCAAGCAATCCTCCTGCCTCAGCCTCCCAAACAGCTGGGACTATAGGGATATGCCGCCACGCCTGGCTCATTTTTCTTTCTATATATATTACTTGGCCAATTAATTTCTTTGTGTTTATAGTAGAGATGGGGTTTTGCTCTTGCTCAGGCTGGTTTGAACTCCTGACCTCCTGCAATCCTGCTGCCTCAGTCTCCCAGAGAGCTAGGACTACAGGTGTGCTGGGCCTGAGAAAAATTTTATCTCTCCCTCCCTGCTTATCTCTTTAATTCTGTCTATAGCAGATTTATATATATATACACAGAGAGAGAGAGAAAGAGAGAGAGAGTGAAATATTTATCTCTCCCTCCCTGCTTATCTCTTTTATTCTGTCTATAGCAGATTTATATATATATATATATATATATATGGAGAGAGAGAGAGTGAAATTTTTATCTCTCCCTCCCTTCTTATCTCTTTTATTCTGTCTATAGCAGATTTATATATATATATATAGAGAGAGAGAGAGAGACAGAGAGACAGAGAGACAGAGGAATTCATATCTCTCCCTCCCTTCTTATCTCTTTTATTCTGTCTATAGCAGATTTATATATATACATATATATAGAGAGAGAGAGAGAGTGAGAGAGGAATTAATATCTCTCCCTCCCTGCTTATCTCTTTTATTCGGTCTATAGCAGATTTATATATATACACAGAGAGAGAGAGAGAGAGTGAAATTTTTATCTCTCCATCCCTGCTTATCTCTTTTATTCTGTCTATAGCAGATTTATATATATATATATATAGAGAGAGAGAATTTATATCTCTCCCTCCCTTCTTATCTCTTTTATTCTGTCAATAGCAGATTTATATATATATATATATAGAGAGAGAGAGAGAGAGACAGAGAGACAGAGGAATTCATATCTCTCCCTCCCTTCTTATCTCTTTTATTCTGTCTATAGCAGATTTATATATATATATATAGAGAGAGAGAGAGAGAGTGAGTGAAATTCTTATCTCTCCATCCCAGCTTATCTCTTTTATTCTGTCTATAGCAGATATATATATAGAGAGAGAGAGAGAGACAGAGACAGAGAGAGAGAGAGAGAGAGAGGAATTTATATCTCTCCCTCCCTTCTTATCTCTTTTATTCTGTCTATAGCAGATTTATATATATATACACAGAGAGAGAGAGAAAGAGAGAGAGAGTGAAATATTTATCTCTCCCTCCCTGCTTATCTCTTTTATTCTGTCTATAGCAGATTTATATATATACACAGAGAGAGAGAGAGAGAGAGTGAAATTTTTCTCTCTCCCTCCCTGCTTATCTCTTTTATTCTGTCTATAGCAGATTTATATATATACACAGAGAGAGAGAGAGAGAGTGAAATTTTTATCTCTCCCTCCCTGCTTATCTCTTTTATTCTGTCTATAGCAGATTTATATATATATATATGGAGAGAGAGAGAGAGAGAGAGAGAGGAATTTATATCTCTCCCTCCCTTTTTATTTCTTTTATTCTGTCTATAGCAGATTTATATATATATATATAGAGAGAGAGAGAGAGTGAGTGAAATTTTTATCTCTCCATCCCTGCTTATCTCTTTTATTCTGTCTATAGCAGATCTCTCTCTCTCCATATATATACACATAGAGAGAGAGAGAGAGAGTGAGTGAAATTTTATCTCTCCATCCCTGCTTATCTCTTTTATTCTGTCTATAGCAGATTTATATATATATATATATATATATATATAGAGAGAGAGAGAGAGAGAGAGGAATTTTTATCTCTCCCTTCCTTCTTATCTCTTTTATTCTCTCTATAGCAGATTTATATATATACACATACATACAGAGAGAGAGAGAGAGTGAAATTTTTATCTCTGAATACCTGCTTTTACTGCTAAGTCCATAGTTCTCAATTTTTTTTTTTTTTTTGACAGAGTCTCACTTTTGGTGCCCGGGCTAGAGTGCTATGGTGTCAGCTTAGCTCACAGCAACCTCAAACTCCTGGGCTCAAGTCATCCTTCTGTCTCAGCCTCTTGAGTAGCTGGGACTACAGGCATGTGCCAGAATGCCTGGCTAATTTTTCTTTCTATATATATTACTTGGCGGGTGGACATGATAAATAATGAGGATTGAGCACCAGATAAATGACTGGAAAAAAATACTTCCTGTTTCCTCAATACCAGCATCCATTTTAAGGGTATACCTGTAGACCTAGGTGTAAAATGGAAGCAAACTTTAGAAAGAAAAAAAAAAAATCGCTGTCAGCCCCGTCAGAGGGTCCCTTCTTGTCTGGCTGACACTGGCACCGGTACTTAGGGGTCACCTAGTGGCCACTTTGATCAGACTTGGGGATGGGTAAAGTCAGGCCATGTTGGGAGCTTAAGAGTGGACCCCACCCCCACCCCAGGTGTGGAGGCCGGCTTTCAAATCTGCTACATTGTATGACAGGTTCTGCCTGGGCCCGCCAGCCCCAGGCGCCTCTAGCCTCCAGAGGGTCTCCGCCCAACCCCCTCCCTGTTGTCCCAGGGAGGGGCCCCTCCTCCTCCTCCTCCTCCCGCTCCCTGCCTGCCTCCCCGCCCCCAGCGTAGGCCTCTGCCCAGGGTTTTTTTTTTTTTTTTTTCTTTTCCCGGTTTGTGTTTTATCTTGTTTTTTTTGGGTATTTTTGTGTGTTTTTTTTAGGTTTATGGAATATCGTTTAAAAATTTAAATCACAGAATCAATTCTACAACAACTTGTGACTTTTTATCCTAGGCTGAGAACAATGTATTTTCTCTTCCTGTGGATTTTATTTTATGGATTCCAAAGTATACATTTCTAAATGAATAGGGTGAGCAACACACTCCCGTGGGGCCTGTGTCAGTGGATAGGTGTCCGGGAGGGTCCCCTCCTGCAGCTTGTTGTGGTAGCTCAACATTTAGGAGAGGCAAATCATTCATTTCCCTAATGATCCTAGATGAGTCTGCTCAATTTTTTATGATGTCCTGGAAACATATAAAACACCCTTCCTACTTCACGTAGCCGACCACAAAGTTTCTCCCAGGAAAAACTATTTAACATCATGAATTTCACAGTGTAATAGAGGGAATGGTCTAGAGAGAGGGCAAAAAAAATAAAGGACAGAGACATTTTGTGTCCTTTTAAAACTCCAACCCCCCACCCCCTGATGTTGGAAATTTGGAGTCTGGCCTCTATCCCCAAGAGCAGTTCAATCTTTTCTTAAAACTCCAGAGCGGTGGGTCCCCAGCCCCACAGGCCTTGTTTTTGGCCCAGCTGAGACCAGTGAAATGATTAACCACAATAATGGCTAAAGCGGAGAACCCTCCCTCTATGTATTTTTTAACATACTTTTATTCATTCATTCATTCATGCATGCATGTATGCATGCATTTAATTTTTTGAGACAGAGTCTCAATTTGTTGCCCAGGCTAGAGTGAGTGCCATGGCGTCAGCCTAGCTCACGGCAACCTCAACTTCCTGGGCTCAAGCCATCCTCCTGCCTCAGTCTCCCAAGTAGCTGGGACTACAGGCAGTGTCATCATGCCTGGCTAATTTTTCTCTGTCTCTCTCTATTACTTGGCCAATTAATTTCTTTCTATTTATAGTAGAGATGGGGTCTTCCTCTTGCTCAGGCTGGTTTGAATTCCTGACCTCCAGCAATCCTCCCACCTTGGCCTCCCAGAGCTAGGATTGCAGCTGTGCTGGGCCTGAGAGAAATTTTTATGTCTCCCTCCCTGCTTATCTCTTTTCTCTTTTATTCTGTCTATAGCAGACATTCTGTCTATAGCAGCAGTGTGATGGGGTCGCCAGCCCAGCAAAGCCTCCTCCCACCTCCTTGCTGTGACTTCTCCTTACCCCTTGTCTTTTCCTTGCTAGCTCGCCTCACTTTAGGGGTCCACTTAACTGGATCTCAAGCTTGACTCCACTTTTATCATGTTAATGTCTCCCTCTGACCAAAGTTCTCTTGCATTCCAAAATGTTTTACTGAAAGTGTCATTCAGTATTCAATCCGGGGTCCACCTCATGTATCAGTTCTCTGGGCCAGTTCCTGAAGAAAAGAACACTTTGGAGAAAATCACAGAAAATATATACAGAGAGAGAGAGAGAGAGAGAGAGAAACAGAGAGAGAGAGAGAGAGAAATTATTATCTCTCCCTCCCTGCTTTTTCTGGAAAGTAAGACCTTTTTTATTATTATTAATTTTTTCTTTTTTTTTGAGACAGAGTCTCACTTTTAGGGCCCGGGCTAGGGTGCTATGGCTTCAGACTAGCTCACAGCAACCTCAACCTCCTAGGCTCAAGCAATCCTCCTGCCTCAGCCTCCCAAACAGCTGGGACTATAGGGATATGCCGCCACGCCTGGCTCATTTTTCTTTCTATATATATTACTTGGCCAATTAATTTCTTTGTGTTTATAGTAGAGATGGGGTTTTGCTCTTGCTCAGGCTGGTTTGAACTCCTGACCTCCTGCAATCCTGCTGCCTCAGTCTCCCAGAGAGCTAGGACTACAGGTGTGCTGGGCCTGAGAAAAATTTTATCTCTCCCTCCCTGCTTATCTCTTTAATTCTGTCTATAGCAGATTTATATATATATACACAGAGAGAGAGAGAAAGAGAGAGAGAGTGAAATATTTATCTCTCCCTCCCTGCTTATCTCTTTTATTCTGTCTATAGCAGATTTATATATATATATATATATATATATGGAGAGAGAGAGAGTGAAATTTTTATCTCTCCCTCCCTTCTTATCTCTTTTATTCTGTCTATAGCAGATTTATATATATATATATAGAGAGAGAGAGAGACAGAGAGACAGAGAGACAGAGGAATTCATATCTCTCCCTCCCTTCTTATCTCTTTTATTCTGTCTATAGCAGATTTATATATATACATATATATATAGAGAGAGAGAGAGTGAGAGAGGAATTAATATCTCTCCCTCCCTGCTTATCTCTTTTATTCGGTCTATAGCAGATTTATATATATACACAGAGAGAGAGAGAGAGAGTGAAATTTTTATCTCTCCATCCCTGCTTATCTCTTTTATTCTGTCTATAGCAGATTTATATATATATATATATAGAGAGAGAGAATTTATATCTCTCCCTCCCTTCTTATCTCTTTTATTCTGTCAATAGCAGATTTATATATATATATATAGAGAGAGAGAGAGAGAGAGACAGAGAGACAGAGGAATTCATATCTCTCCCTCCCTTCTTATCTCTTTTATTCTGTCTATAGCAGATTTATATATATATATATAGAGAGAGAGAGAGAGAGTGAGTGAAATTCTTATCTCTCCATCCCAGCTTATCTCTTTTATTCTGTCTATAGCAGATATATATATAGAGAGAGAGAGAGAGACAGAGACAGAGAGAGAGAGAGAGAGAGAGAGGAATTTATATCTCTCCCTCCCTTCTTATCTCTTTTATTCTGTCTATAGCAGATTTATATATATATACACAGAGAGAGAGAGAAAGAGAGAGAGAGTGAAATATTTATCTCTCCCTCCCTGCTTATCTCTTTTATTCTGTCTATAGCAGATTTATATATATACACAGAGAGAGAGAGAGAGAGAGTGAAATTTTTCTCTCTCCCTCCCTGCTTATCTCTTTTATTCTGTCTATAGCAGATTTATATATATACACAGAGAGAGAGAGAGAGAGTGAAATTTTTATCTCTCCCTCCCTGCTTATCTCTTTTATTCTGTCTATAGCAGATTTATATATATATATATGGAGAGAGAGAGAGAGAGAGAGGAATTCATATCTCTCCCTCCCTTTTTATTTCTTTTATTCTGTCTATAGCAGATTTATATATATATATATAGAGAGAGAGAGAGAGTGAAATTTTTATCTCTCCATCCCTGCTTATCTCTTTTATTCTGTCTATAGCAGATCTCTCTCTCTCCATATATATATACATAGAGAGAGAGAGAGAGAGTGAGTGAAATTTTATCTCTCCATCCCTGCTTATCTCTTTTATTCTGTCTATAGCAGATTTATATATATATATATATATAGAGAGAGAGAGAGAGAGAGAGAGAGAGGAATTTTTATCTCTCCCTTCCTTCTTATCTCTTTTATTCTCTCTATAGCAGATTTATATATATACACATACATACAGAGAGAGAGAGAGAGTGAAATTTTTATCTCTGAATCCCTGCTTTTACTGCTAAGTCCATAGTTCTCAATTTTTTTTTTTTTTTTTGACAGAGTCTCACTTTTGGTGCCCGGGCTAGAGTGCTATGGTGTCAGCTTAGCTCACAGCAACCTCAAACTCCTGGGCTCAAGTCATCCTTCTGTCTCAGCCTCTTGAGTAGCTGGGACTACAGGCATGTGCCAGAATGCCTGGCTAATTTTTCTTTCTATATATATTACTTGGCGGGTGGACATGATAAATAATGAGGATTGAGCACCAGATAAATGACTGGAAAAAAATACTTCCTGTTTCCTCAATACCAGCATCCATTTTAAGGGTATACCTGTAGACCTAGGTGGAAAATGGAGGCAAGCTTTAGAAAGAAAAAAAAAAATCGCTGTCAGCCCCGTCAGAGGGTCCCCTCTTGTCTGGCTGACACTGGCACTGGTACTTAGGGGTCACATAGTGGCCACTTTGATCAGACTTGGGGGATGGGTAAAGTCAGGCCATGTTGGGAGCTTAAGAGTGGACCCCACCCCCACCCCAGGTGTGGAGGCCGGCTTTCAAATCTGCTACATTGTATGACAGGTTCTGCCTGGGCCCGCCAGCCCCAGGCGCCTCTAGCCTCCAGAGGGTCTCCGCCCAACCCCCTCCCTGTTGTCCCAGGGAGGGGCCCCTCCTCCTCCTCCTCCTCCCGCTCCCTGCCTGCCTCCCCGCCCCCAGCGTAGGCCTCTGCCCAGGGTTTTTTTTTTTTTTTTTTCTTTTCCCGGTTTGTGTTTTATCTTGTTTTTTTTGGGTATTTTTGTGTGTTTTTTTTAGGTTTATGGAATATCGTTTAAAAATTTAAATCACAGAATCAATTCTACAACAACTTGTGACTTTTTATCCTAGGCTGAGAACAATGTATTTTCTCTTCCTGTGGATTTTATTTTATGGATTCCAAAGTATACATTTCTAAATGAATAGGGTGAGCAACACACTCCCGTGGGGCCTGTGTCAGTGGATAGGTGTCCGGGAGGGTCCCCTCCTGCAGCTTGTTGTGGTAGCTCAACATTTAGGAGAGGCAAATCATTCATTTCCCTAATGATCCTAGATGAGTCTGCTCAATTTTTTATGATGTCCTGGAAACATATAAAACACCCTTCCTACTTCACGTAGCCGACCACAAAGTTTCTCCCAGGAAAAACTATTTAACATCATGAATTTCACAGTGTAATAGAGGGAATGGTCTAGAGAGAGGGCAAAAAAAATAAAGGACAGAGACATTTTGTGTCCTTTTAAAACTCCAACCCCCCACCCCCTGATGTTGGAAATTTGGAGTCTGGCCTCTATCCCCAAGAGCAGTTCAATCTTTTCTTAAAACTCCAGAGCGGTGGGTCCCCAGCCCCACAGGCCTTGTTTTTGGCCCAGCTGAGACCAGTGAAATGATTAACCACAATAATGGCTAAAGCGGAGAACCCTCCCTCTATGTATTTTTTAACATACTTTTATTCATTCATTCATTCATGCATGCATGTATGCATGCATTTAATTTTTTGAGACAGAGTCTCAATTTGTTGCCCAGGCTAGAGTGAGTGCCATGGCGTCAGCCTAGCTCACGGCAACCTCAACTTCCTGGGCTCAAGCCATCCTCCTGCCTCAGTCTCCCAAGTAGCTGGGACTACAGGCAGTGTCATCATGCCTGGCTAATTTTTCTCTGTCTCTCTCTATTACTTGGCCAATTAATTTCTTTCTATTTATAGTAGAGATGGGGTCTTCCTCTTGCTCAGGCTGGTTTGAATTCCTGACCTCCAGCAATCCTCCCACCTTGGCCTCCCAGAGCTAGGATTGCAGCTGTGCTGGGCCTGAGAGAAATTTTTATGTCTCCCTCCCTGCTTATCTCTTTTCTCTTTTATTCTGTCTATAGCAGACATTCTGTCTATAGCAGCAGTGTGATGGGGTCGCCAGCCCAGCAAAGCCTCCTCCCACCTCCTTGCTGTGACTTCTCCTTACCCCTTGTCTTTTCCTTGCTAGCTCGCCTCACTTTAGGGGTCCACTTAACTGGATCTCAAGCTTGACTCCACTTTTATCATGTTAATGTCTCCCTCTGACCAAAGTTCTCTTGCATTCCAAAATGTTTTACTGAAACTGTCATTCAGTATTCAATCCGGGGTCCACCTCATGTATCAGTTCTCTGGGCCAGTTCCTGAAGAAAAGAACACTTTGGAGAAAATCACAGAAAATATATACAGAGAGAGAGAGAGAGAGAGAGAGAAACAGAGAGAGAGAGAGAGAGAAATTATTATCTCTCCCTCCCTGCTTTTTCTGGAAAGTAAGACCTTTTTTATTATTATTAATTTTTTCTTTTTTTTTGAGACAGAGTCTCACTTTTAGGGCCCGGGCTAGGGTGCTATGGCTTCAGACTAGCTCACAGCAACCTCAACCTCCTAGGCTCAAGCAATCCTCCTGCCTCAGCCTCCCAAACAGCTGGGACTATAGGGATATGCCGCCACGCCTGGCTCATTTTTCTTTCTATATATATTACTTGGCCAATTAATTTCTTTGTGTTTATAGTAGAGATGGGGTTTTGCTCTTGCTCAGGCTGGTTTGAACTCCTGACCTCCTGCAATCCTGCTGCCTCAGTCTCCCAGAGAGCTAGGACTACAGGTGTGCTGGGCCTGAGAAAAATTTTATCTCTCCCTCCCTGCTTATCTCTTTAATTCTGTCTATAGCAGATTTATATATATATACACAGAGAGAGAGAGAAAGAGAGAGAGAGTGAAATATTTATCTCTCCCTCCCTGCTTATCTCTTTTATTCTGTCTATAGCAGATTTATATATATATATAGAGAGAGAGAGAGAGAGACAGAGAGACAGAGAGACAGAGGAATTCATATCTCTCCCTCCCTTCTTATCTCTTTTATTCTGTCTATAGCAGATTTATATATATACATATATATAGAGAGAGAGAGAGAGTGAGAGAGGAATTAATATCTCTCCCTCCCTGCTTATCTCTTTTATTCGGTCTATAGCAGATTTATATATATACACAGAGAGAGAGAGAGAGAGTGAAATTTTTATCTCTCCATCCCTGCTTATCTCTTTTATTCTGTCTATAGCAGATTTATATATATATATATATAGAGAGAGAGAATTTATATCTCTCCCTCCCTTCTTATCTCTTTAATTCTGTCAATAGCAGATTTATATATATATATATAGAGAGAGAGAGAGAGAGAGACAGAGAGACAGAGGAATTCATATCTCTCCCTCCCTTCTTATCTCTTTTATTCTGTCTATAGCAGATTTATATATATATATATATAGAGAAAGAGAGAGAGAGTGAGTGAAATTCTTATCTCTCCATCCCAGCTTATCTCTTTTATTCTGTCTATAGCAGATATATATATATATAGAGAGAGAGAGACAGAGACAGAGAGAGAGAGAGAGAGAGAGAGGAATTTATATCTCTCCCTCCCTTCTTATCTCTTTTATTCTGTCTATAGCAGATTTATATATATATACACAGAGAGAGAGAGAAAGAGAGAGAGAGTGAAATATTTATCTCTCCCTCCCTGCTTATCTCTTTTATTCTGTCTATAGCAGATTTATATATATACACAGAGAGAGAGAGAGAGAGAGTGAAATTTTTCTCTCTCCCTCCCTGCTTATCTCTTTTATTCTGTCTATAGCAGATTTATATATATACACAGAGAGAGAGAGAGAGAGTGAAATTTTTATCTCTCCCTCCCTGCTTATCTCTTTTATTCTGTCTATAGCAGATTTATATATATATATATGGAGAGAGAGAGAGAGAGAGAGGAATTTATATCTCTCCCTCCCTTTTTATTTCTTTTATTCTGTCTATAGCAGATTTATATATATATATATAGAGAGAGAGAGAGAGTGAGTGAAATTTTTATCTCTCCATCCCTGCTTATCTCTTTTATTCTGTCTATAGCAGATCTCTCTCTCTCCATATATATATACATAGAGAGAGAGAGAGAGAGTGAGTGAAATTTTATCTCTCCATCCCTGCTTATCTCTTTTATTCTGTCTATAGCAGATTTATATATATATATATATATATATATAGAGAGAGAGAGAGAGAGAGAGAGAGAGGAATTTTTATCTCTCCCTTCCTTCTTATCTCTTTTATTCTCTCTATAGCAGATTTATATATATACACATACATACAGAGAGAGAGAGAGAGTGAAATTTTTATCTCTGAATCCCTGCTTTTACTGCTAAGTCCATAGTTCTCAATTTTTTTTTTTTTTTTTGACAGAGTCTCACTTTTGGTGCCCGGGCTAGAGTGCTATGGTGTCAGCTTAGCTCACAGCAACCTCAAACTCCTGGGCTCAAGTCATCCTTCTGTCTCAGCCTCTTGAGTAGCTGGGACTACAGGCATGTGCCAGAATGCCTGGCTAATTTTTCTTTCTATATATATTACTTGGCGGGTGGACATGATAAATAATGAGGATTGAGCACCAGATAAATGACTGGAAAAAAATACTTCCTGTTTCCTCAATACCAGCATCCATTTTAAGGGTATACCTGTAGACCTAGGTGTAAAATGGAAGCAAACTTTAGAAAGAAAAAAAAAAAAATCGCTGTCAGCCCCGTCAGAGGGTCCCTTCTTGTCTGGCTGACACTGGCACCGGTACTTAGGGGTCACCTAGTGGCCACTTTGATCAGACTTGGGGATGGGTAAAGTCAGGCCATGTTGGGAGCTTAAGAGTGGACCCCACCCCCACCCCAGGTGTGGAGGCCGGCTTTCAAATCTGCTACATTGTATGACAGGTTCTGCCTGGGCCCGCCAGCCCCAGGCGCCTCTAGCCTCCAGAGGGTCTCCGCCCAACCCCCTCCCTGTTGTCCCAGGGAGGGGCCCCTCCTCCTCCTCCTCCTCCCGCTCCCTGCCTGCCTCCCCGCCCCCAGCGTAGGCCTCTGCCCAGGGTTTTTTTTTTTTTTTTTTCTTTTCCCGGTTTGTGTTTTATCTTGTTTTTTTTGGGTATTTTTGTGTGTTTTTTTTAGGTTTATGGAATATCGTTTAAAAATTTAAATCACAGAATCAAATCTACAACAACTTGTGACTTTTTATCCTAGGCTGAGAACAATGTATTTTCTCTTCCTGTGGATTTTATTTTATGGATTCCAAAGTATACATTTCTAAATGAATAGGGTGAGCAACACACTCCCGTGGGGCCTGTGTCAGTGGATAGGTGTCCGGGAGGGTCCCCTCCTGCAGCTTGTTGTGGTAGCTCAACATTTAGGAGAGGCAAATCATTCATTTCCCTAATGATCCTAGATGAGTCTGCTCAATTTTTTATGATGTCCTGGAAACATATAAAACACCCTTCCTACTTCACGTAGCCGACCACAAAGTTTCTCCCAGGAAAAACTATTTAACATCATGAATTTCACAGTGTAATAGAGGGAATGGTCTAGAGAGAGGGCAAAAAAAATAAAGGACAGAGACATTTTGTGTCCTTTTAAAACTCCAACCCCCCACCCCCTGATGTTGGAAATTTGGAGTCTGGCCTCTATCCCCAAGAGCAGTTCAATCTTTTCTTAAAACTCCAGAGCGGTGGGTCCCCAGCCCCACAGGCCTTGTTTTTGGCCCAGCTGAGACCAGTGAAATGATTAACCACAATAATGGCTAAAGCGGAGAACCCTCCCTCTATGTATTTTTTAACATACTTTTATTCATTCATTCATTCATGCATGCATGTATGCATGCATTTAATTTTTTGAGACAGAGTCTCAATTTGTTGCCCAGGCTAGAGTGAGTGCCATGGCGTCAGCCTAGCTCACGGCAACCTCAACTTCCTGGGCTCAAGCCATCCTCCTGCCTCAGTCTCCCAAGTAGCTGGGACTACAGGCAGTGTCATCATGCCTGGCTAATTTTTCTCTGTCTCTCTCTATTACTTGGCCAATTAATTTCTTTCTATTTATAGTAGAGATGGGGTCTTCCTCTTGCTCAGGCTGGTTTGAATTCCTGACCTCCAGCAATCCTCCCACCTTGGCCTCCCAGAGCTAGGATTGCAGCTGTGCTGGGCCTGAGAGAAATTTTTATGTCTCCCTCCCTGCTTATCTCTTTTCTCTTTTATTCTGTCTATAGCAGACATTCTGTCTATAGCAGCAGTGTGATGGGGTCGCCAGCCCAGCAAAGCCTCCTCCCACCTCCTTGCTGTGACTTCTCCTTACCCCTTGTCTTTTCCTTGCTAGCTCGCCTCACTTTAGGGGTCCACTTAACTGGATCTCAAGCTTGACTCCACTTTTATCATGTTAATGTCTCCCTCTGACCAAAGTTCTCTTGCATTCCAAAATGTTTTACTGAAACTGTCATTCAGTATTCAATCCGGGGTCCACCTCATGTATCAGTTCTCTGGGCCAGTTCCTGAAGAAAAGAACACTTTGGAGAAAATCACAGAAAATATATACAGAGAGAGAGAGAGAGAGAGAGAGAAACAGAGAGAGAGAGAGAGAGAAATTATTATCTCTCCCTCCCTGCTTTTTCTGGAAAGTAAGACCTTTTTTATTATTATTAATTTTTTCTTTTTTTTTGAGACAGAGTCTCACTTTTAGGGCCCGGGCTAGGGTGCTATGGCTTCAGACTAGCTCACAGCAACCTCAACCTCCTAGGCTCAAGCAATCCTCCTGCCTCAGCCTCCCAAACAGCTGGGACTATAGGGATATGCCGCCACGCCTGGCTCATTTTTCTTTCTATATATATTACTTGGCCAATTAATTTCTTTGTGTTTATAGTAGAGATGGGGTTTTGCTCTTGCTCAGGCTGGTTTGAACTCCTGACCTCCTGCAATCCTGCTGCCTCAGTCTCCCAGAGAGCTAGGACTACAGGTGTGCTGGGCCTGAGAAAAATTTTATCTCTCCCTCCCTGCTTATCTCTTTAATTCTGTCTATAGCAGATTTATATATATATACACAGAGAGAGAGAGAAAGAGAGAGAGAGTGAAATATTTATCTCTCCCTCCCTGCTTATCTCTTTTATTCTGTCTATAGCAGATTTATATATATATATATAGAGAGAGAGAGAGAGACAGAGAGACAGAGAGACAGAGGAATTCATATCTCTCCCTCCCTTCTTATCTCTTTTATTCTGTCTATAGCAGATTTATATATATACATATATATAGAGAGAGAGAGAGAGTGAGAGAGGAATTAATATCTCTCCCTCCCTGCTTATCTCTTTTATTCGGTCTATAGCAGATTTATATATATACACAGAGAGAGAGAGAGAGAGTGAAATTTTTATCTCTCCATCCCTGCTTATCTCTTTTATTCTGTCTATAGCAGATTTATATATATATATATAGAGAGAGAGAGAATTTATATCTCTCCCTCCCTTCTTATCTCTTTTATTCTGTCAATAGCAGATTTATATATATATATATAGAGAGAGAGAGAGAGAGAGACAGAGAGACAGAGGAATTCATATCTCTCCCTCCCTTCTTATCTCTTTTATTCTGTCTATAGCAGATTTATATATATATATATATAGAGAAAGAGAGAGAGAGTGAGTGAAATTCTTATCTCTCCATCCCAGCTTATCTCTTTTATTCTGTCTATAGCAGATATATATATATATATAGAGAGAGAGACAGAGACAGAGAGAGAGAGAGAGAGAGAGAGGAATTTATATCTCTCCCTCCCTTCTTATCTCTTTTATTCTGTCTATAGCAGATTTATATATATATACACAGAGAGAGAGAGAAAGAGAGAGAGAGTGAAATATTTATCTCTCCCTCCCTGCTTATCTCTTTTATTCTGTCTATAGCAGATTTATATATATACACAGAGAGAGAGAGAGAGAGAGTGAAATTTTTCTCTCTCCCTCCCTGCTTATCTCTTTTATTCTGTCTATAGCAGATTTATATATATACACAGAGAGAGAGAGAGAGAGTGAAATTTTTATCTCTCCCTCCCTGCTTATCTCTTTTATTCTGTCTATAGCAGATTTATATATATATATATGGAGAGAGAGAGAGAGAGAGAGGAATTTATATCTCTCCCTCCCTTTTTATTTCTTTTATTCTGTCTATAGCAGATTTATATATATATATATAGAGAGAGAGAGAGAGTGAGTGAAATTTTTATCTCTCCATCCCTGCTTATCTCTTTTATTCTGTCTATAGCAGATCTCTCTCTCTCCATATATATATACATAGAGAGAGAGAGAGAGAGTGAGTGAAATTTTATCTCTCCATCCCTGCTTATCTCTTTTATTCTGTCTATAGCAGATTTATATATATATATATATATATATATAGAGAGAGAGAGAGAGAGAGAGAGAGAGGAATTTTTATCTCTCCCTTCCTTCTTATCTCTTTTATTCTCTCTATAGCAGATTTATATATATACACATACATACAGAGAGAGAGAGAGAGTGAAATTTTTATCTCTGAATCCCTGCTTTTACTGCTAAGTCCATAGTTCTCAATTTTTTTTTTTTTTTTTGACAGAGTCTCACTTTTGGTGCCCGGGCTAGAGTGCTATGGTGTCAGCTTAGCTCACAGCAACCTCAAACTCCTGGGCTCAAGTCATCCTTCTGTCTCAGCCTCTTGAGTAGCTGGGACTACAGGCATGTGCCAGAATGCCTGGCTAATTTTTCTTTCTATATATATTACTTGGCGGGTGGACATGATAAATAATGAGGATTGAGCACCAGATAAATGACTGGAAAAAAATACTTCCTGTTTCCTCAATACCAGCATCCATTTTAAGGGTATACCTGTAGACCTAGGTGTAAAATGGAAGCAAACTTTAGAAAGAAAAAAAAAAAATCGCTGTCAGCCCCGTCAGAGGGTCCCTTCTTGTCTGGCTGACACTGGCACCGGTACTTAGGGGTCACCTAGTGGCCACTTTGATCAGACTTGGGGATGGGTAAAGTCAGGCCATGTTGGGAGCTTAAGAGTGGACCCCACCCCCACCCCAGGTGTGGAGGCCGGCTTTCAAATCTGCTACATTGTATGACAGGTTCTGCCTGGGCCCGCCAGCCCCAGGCGCCTCTAGCCTCCAGAGGGTCTCCGCCCAACCCCCTCCCTGTTGTCCCAGGGAGGGGCCCCTCCTCCTCCTCCTCCTCCCGCTCCCTGCCTGCCTCCCCGCCCCCAGCGTAGGCCTCTGCCCAGGGTTTTTTTTTTTTTTTTTTCTTTTCCCGGTTTGTGTTTTATCTTGGTTTTTTTGGGTATTTTTGTGTGTTTTTTTTAGGTTTATGGAATATCGTTTAAAAATTTAAATCACAGAATGAATTCTACAACAACTTGTGACTTTTTATCCTAGGCTGAGAACAATGTATTTTCTCTTCCTGTGAATTTTATTGATTCCAAAGTATACATTTCTAAATGAATAGGGTGAGCAACACACTCCCGTGGGCCTGTGTCAGTGGATAGGTGTCCGGGAGGGTCCCCTCCTGCAGCTTGTTGTGGTAGCTCAACATTTAGGAGAGGCAAATCATTCATTTCCCTAATGATCCTAGATGAGTCTGCTCAATTTTTTATGATGTCCTGGAAACATATAAAACACCCTTCCTACTTCACATAGCCCCGACCACAAAGTTTCTCCCAGGAAAAACTATTTAACATCATGAATTTCACAGTGTAATAGAGGGAATGGTCTAGAGAGAGGGCAAAAAAAATAAAGGACAGAGACATTTTGTGTCCTTTTAAAACTCCACCCCCCCACCCCCTGATGTTGAAAATTTGTAGTCTGGCCTCTATCCCCAAGAGCAGTTCAATCTTTTCTTAAAACTCCAGAGCGGTCGGTCCCCAGCCCCACAGGCCTTGTTTTTGGCCCAGCTGAGACCAGTGAAGTGATTAACCACAATAATGGCTAAAGCGGAGAACACTCCCTCTATGTATTTTTTAACAGACTTTTATTTATTTATTCATTCATTCATTCATGCATGCATTTAATTTTTTGAGACAGAGTCTCACTTTGTTGCCCAGGCTAGAGTGAGTGCCATGGCGTCTGCCTAGCTCACGGCAACCTCAACCTCCTGGGCTCAAGCCATCCTCCTGCCTCAGCCTCCCAAGTAGCTAGGACTACAGGCAGTGTCATCATGCCTGGCTAATTTTTCTCTCTCTCTCTATTACTTGGCCAATTAATTTCTTTCTATTTATAGTAGAGATGGGGTCTTGCTCTTGCTCCCACTGATTTGAACTCCTGACCTCCAGCAATCCTTCCCCCTTGGCCTCCCAGAGAGCTAGGATTACAGGTGTGCTGGGCCTGAGAGAAATTTTTATCTCTCCCTCCCTGCTTATGTCTTTTATTCTGTCTATAGCAGACGTAGAGAGAGAGAGAGAGAGACAGAGAGAGTGAGAGAGAGAAATTATTATCTCTCCCTCCCTGCTTTATCTGGTAAGTCCTTTTTTATGATTATTATTATTATTCTTTTTTTTGAGACAGAGTCTCACTTTTGGTGCCAGGGCTAGAGTGCTATGGCATCAGCTTAGCTCACAGCTACCTCAAACTCCTGGGCTTAAGTGATCCTTCTGTTTCAGCCTCCTGAGTAGCTGGAACTACAGACATGCACCACCATGCCCGGCTTATTATGTGTTTGTGTGTGTGTGTTTAGTTGGCCTATTAATTTCTTTCTATTTATAGTAGAGATGGTCTTGCTCTTCCTCAGGCTGGTTTTGAACTCCTATCCTTGAGCAATCCGCCTGCCTCAGCCTCGCAGATAGCTAGGATTACAGCTGTACTGGGCCTGAGAGAAATTTTTATCTCTCCCTCCCTGCTTATCTCTTTTATTCTGTCTATAGCAGATTTATACAGAGAGAGAGGAATTTATATCTCTCCCTCCCTTCTTATTTCTTTTATTCTGTCTATAGCAGATTTAGAGAGAGAGAGAGAGAGAGTGAGTGAAATTTTTATCTCTCCATCCCTGCTTATCTCTTTTATTCTGTCTATAGCAGATTTATATATAGAGAGAGAGAGACACAGAGAGACACAGAGAGAGAGAGAGATATCAATCTATCCATTGCATTTCCTAGTCTTTAGGTGACTGGGCCTCAGCAGGGGAATGTGAATTGAGAAAATTTGTGTTGCTAACAAATAAAACGCTGGGGTTCAAACTCTCCATTTTCCCAATAAAACCTATCCCCCTACCAATCATACTGTGCCACCTCTGGAGTGTGACCTGGTCGCCAGCCCCACAAAGCCTCCTCCAACCTCCTTGCTGTGACTTCTCCTTACCCCTTGTCTTTTCCTTGCTAGCTCCCCTCACTTTAGGGGTCCACTTAACTGGATCTCAAGCTTGACTCCACTTTTATCATGTTAATGTCTCCCTCTGACCAAAGTTCTCTTGCATTCCAAAATGTTTTACTGAAAGTGTCATTCAGTATTCAATCCGGGGTCCACCTCATTGATCAGTTCTCTGGGCCAGTTCCTGGACAAAGGAACACTTTGGAGAAAATCACAGAAAATATATACATTGAGAGAGAGAGAGAGAGAGAGAGAGAGAGAGAGAGAGAGAGAGAGAGAGAGAGAAATTATTATCTGTCCCTCCCTGCTTTTTCTGGTAAGACCTTTTTTATTATTATTAATTTTTTCTTTTTTTTTTTGAGACACAGTCTCACTTTTAGGGCCCGGACTAGGGTGCTATGGCTTCAGCTTAGCTCACAGCAACCTCCAACTCCTGGGCTCAAGTGATCCTTCTGTCTCAGCCTCCCGAGTAGCTGGGAGTACAGACATGCACCACCATGCCCGGCTTATTATGTGTGTGTGTGTGTGTGTGTGTGTGTGTGTGTGTGTGTGTGTGTGTGTGTGTTTAGTTGGCCAATTACTTTCTTTCTTTCTTTTTTTTTAATTTTTTTTTTTTACTTTTTTTGAGACAGAGTCTCAGTTTGTTGCCCAGGCTAGAGTGAGTGCCATGGCTTCAGCCTAGCTCACAGCAACCTCAAACTCCTGGGCTCAAGCGATCCTGCTGCCTCAGCCTCCTGAGTAGCTGGGACTACAGGCATGTGCCAGCATGCCTGGCTAATTTTTCTTTCTATACATATTACTTGGCCAATTAATTTCTTTCTATTTATAGTAGAGATGGGGTCTTCCTCTTGCTCAGGCTGGTATGAATCCCTGACCTCCAGCAATCTTCCCACCTTGGCCTCCCTGAGAGCTAGGATTGCAGGTGTGCTGTGCCTGAGAGGAATTTTTATGTCTCCCTCTCTGCTTATCTCTTTTATTCTATCTATAGCAGACCTATATAGAGAGAGAGAGAGAGAGACAGAGACAGAGAGAGAGAGATTTATAGAAATATTTATCTCTCCCTCTGAGCTTATCTCTTTTATTCTGTCTATAGCAGATTTATATATATATATATATATAGAGAGAGAGAGACAGAGAGAGAAATTTTTATCTCTCCCTCCATTCTTGTCTCTTTTATTCTGTCTATAGCAGACATATATATATATAGAGAGAGAGAGTGAGAGAAATTATTATCTCTCCCTCCCTGCTTATCTCTTTTATTCTGTCTATAGCAGTTTTATATATATATATAGAGAGAGAGAGAGACAGAGAGAGAAATTTTTATCACTCCCTCCCTTCTTGTCTCTTTTATTCTGTCTATAGCAGACATATATATATATAGAGAGAGAGAGAAATAGAGAGAGTGAGAGAAATTTTTATCTCTCCCTCCCTGCTTATCTCTTTTATTCTGTCTATAGCAGTTTTATATACATATATATATATATATATAGAGAGAGAGAGAGATAGAGACACAGAGAGAAATTTTTATCTCTCCCTCCCTTCTTGTCTCTTTTATTCTGTCTATAGCAGACATATATATAGAGAGAGAGAGTGAGAGAAATTTTTATCTCTCCCTCCCTGCTTATCTCTTTTATTCTGCCTATAGCAGTTTTATATATAGACAGAGAAAGAGAGAGAGAGAAATTTTTATGTCTCAATCGCTGGTCTTTCTGGTAAGTCCATTTTACTTAATTTTTTTTTTTGAGACAGAGTTTCACCTTTGGTGCCCCGGCAAGAGTGCTATGGCCTCAACTTAGCTCACTTAAACCTCAAATTCCAGGACTGAACTGATCCTTCTGTCTTAGCCTCCTGAGTAGCTGGGACTACAGGCATGCGCCAGCATGCTCAGCTATTTTTTCTTTCTATATATATTACTTTGCCAATTAATTTCTTTCTATTTATAGTACAGATAAGGTCTTGCTCTTCCAGGAGCTGGTTAGAATTCCTAACCTCCAGCAATCCTCCCACCTTGGGCTCCCAGAGAGCTAGGATTGCATGTGTGCCTGGCCTGAGAGAAATTTTTATGTCTCCCTCTCTGCTTATCTCTTTTATTCTATAGCAGATATATATATATATATATATATATATATAGAGAGAGAGAGAGAGAGAGAGAGAGAGTGAGAGAGGAATTTATATCTCTCCCTCCCTGCTTATCACTTTTATTCTGTCTATAGCAGATTTATATATATATATAGAGAGAGAGAGAGAGTGAAATTCTTATCTCTCCATCCCACCTTATCTCTTTTATTCTGTCTATAGCAGATTTATATATATATATATAGAGAGAGAGAGAGAGTGAGTGAAATTTGTACCTCTCCATCCCTGCTTATCTCTTTTTTTCTGTCTATAGCAGATTTATATATATATATATCTACATATATATATAGAGAGAGACACAGAGAGAGATATAAAAATCTATCCATTGCATTTCCTACACTTTAGGTGACTGGGCCTCAGCAGGGCAATGTGAATTGACAAAATTTGTGTTGCTAACAATTAAAACGCTGGGGTTCAAACTCTCAGTTTTCCCAATAAAACATATCCCCCTTCAAACCATACTGTGCCACCTCTGAGAGTATATACCCCCACAGAGGAGAGCCGTGGAGGCCCTTTTTGGACGGACAGAGCCAAAGGGTGGAGATCCTGGAGTCTGTGCTTTGCAGTCAGTCTAGAGGCACATGGAGCCATTCATATGCTTGTGAGGAAAAATAGGGAAACAACAGAAACTCACTCATCTCCGTTGTGGCAGTCAAGATCAGCTTTTATGAAACCTACTAAACCCACATAAAAAGTAAAATAGGACCATACTGATAGATGCAATTTTAATCTTAGAGCAGAATGCATGGCACTGCTTGTCCTCTTAGATACTGTCAAGAGAAAGCATTTGGTGGACAAACAATCTCCAGCAGCTTTTCTGCAGAGATGAACCAACGTGTATATGTGTGTGTGTGCGGGGGGTGTCGACATGATAAATAATGAGGATTGAGGACCAGATAAATGACTGGAAAAAAATACTTCCTGTTTCCTCAATACCAGCATCCATTTCAAGGGTATACCTGTAGACCTAGGTGTAAAATGGAAGCAAGCTTTAGAAAGAAAAAAAAAAAATCGCTATCAGCCCCGTCAGAGGGTCCCCTCTTGTCTGGCTGACACTGGCACCGGTACTTAGGGGTCACCTAGTGGCCACTTTGATCAGACTTGGGGATGGGTAAAGTCAGGCCATGTTGGGAGCTTAAGAGTGGACCCCACCCCCACCCCAGGTGTGGAGGCCGGCTTTCAAATCTGCTACATTGTATGACAGGTTCTGCCTGGGCCCGCCAGCCCCAGGCGCCTCTAGCCTCCAGAGGGTCTCCGCCCAACCCCCTCCCTTTTGTCCCAGGGAGGGGCCCCTCCTCCTCCCGCTCCCTGCCTGCCTCCCCGCCCCCACCGTAGGCCTCTGCCCAGGGTTTTTTTTTTTTTTTTTCTTTTCCCGGTTTGTGTTTTATCTTGGTTTTTTTGGGTATTTTTGTGTGTTTTTTTTAGGTTTATGGAATATCGTTTAAAAATTTAAATCACAGAATGAATTCTACAACAACTTGTGACTTTTTATCCTAGGGTGAGAACAATGTATTTTCTCTTCCTGTGAATTTTATGGATTCCAAAGTATACATTTCTAAATGAATAGGGTGAGCAACACACTCCCGTGGGCCTGTGTCAGTAATAGGTGTCCGGGAGGGTCCCCTCCTGCAGCTTTTTGTGGTAGCTCAACATTTAGGAGAGGCAAATCATTCATTTCCCTAATGATCCTAGATGAGTCTGCTCAATTTTTTATGATGTCCTGGAAACATATAAAACACCCTTCCTACTTCACATAGCCCCGACCACAAAGTTTCTCCCAGGAAAAACTATTTAACATCATGAATTTCACAGTGTAATAGAGGGAATGGTCTAGAGAGAGGGCAAAAAAAATAAAGGACAGAGACATTTTGTGTCCTTTTAAAACTCCACCCCCCCACCCCCTGATGTTGAAAATTTGTAGTCTGGCCTCTATCCCCAAGAGCAGTTCAATCTTTTCTTAAAACTCCAGAGCGGTCCCCAGCCCCACAGGCCTTGTTTTTGGCCCAGCTGAGACCAGTGAAGTGATTAACCACAATAATGGCTAAAGCGGAGAACCCTCCCTCTATGTATTTTTTAACAGACTTTTATTTATTTATTCATTCATTCATTCATGCATGCATTTAATTTTTTGAGACAGAGTCTCACTTTGTTGCCCAGGCTAGAGTGAGTGCCATGGCTTCAGCCTAGCTCACGGCAACCTCAACCTCCTGGGCTCAAGCCATCCTCCTGCCTCAGCCTCCCAAGTAGCTAGGACTACAGGCAGTGTCATCATGCCTGGCTAATTTTTCTCTCTCTCTCTATTACTTGGCCAATTAATTTCTTTCTATTTATAGTAGAGACGGGGTCTTGCTCTTGCTCCCACTGATTTGAACTCCTGACCTCCAGCAATCCTTCCCCCTTGGCCTCCCAGAGAGCTAGGATTACAGGTGTGCTGGGCCTGAGAGAAATTTTTATCTCTCCCTCCCTGCTTATGTCTTTTATTCTGTCTATAGCAGACGTAGAGAGAGAGAGAGAGACAGAGAGAGTGAGAGAGAGAAATTATTATCTCTCCCTCCCTGCTTTATCTGGTAAGTCCTTTTTTATGATTATTATTATTATTCTTTTTTTTGAGACAGAGTCTCACTTTTGGTGCCAGGGCTAGAGTGCTATGGCATCAGCTTAGCTCACAGCTACCTCAAACTCCTGGGCTCAAGTGATCCTTCTGTTTCAGCCTCCTGAGTAGCTGGAACTACAGACATGCACCACCATGCCCGGCTTATTATGTGTTTGTGTGTGTTTGTTTAGTTGGCCTATTAATTTCTTTCTATTTATAGTAGAGATGGTCTTGCTCTTCCTCAGGCTGGTTTTGAACTCCTATCCTTGAGCAATCCGCCTGCCTCAGCCTCGCAGATAGCTAGGATTACAGCTGTACTGGGCCTGAGAGAAATTTTTATCTCTCCCTCCCTGCTTATCTCTTTTATTCTGTCTATAGCAGATTTATACAGAGAGAGAGGAATTTATATCTCTCCCTCCCTTCTTATTTCTTTTATTCTGTCTATAGCAGATTTAGAGAGAGAGAGAGAGAGAGTGAGTGAAATTTTTATCTCTCCATCCCTGCTTATCTCTTTTATTCTGTCTATAGCAGATTTATATATAGAGAGAGAGAGACACAGAGAGACACAGAGAGAGAGAGAGATATCAATCTATCCATTGCATTTCCTAGTCTTTAGGTGACTGGGCCTCAGCAGGGGAATGTGAATTGAGAAAATTTGTGTTGCTAACAAATAAAACGCTGGGGTTCAAACTCTCCGTTTTCCCAATAAAACCTATCCCCCTACCAATCATACTGTGCCACCTCTGGAGTGTGACCTGGTCGCCAGCCCCACAAAGCCTCCTCCAACCTCCTTGCTGTGACTTCTCCTTACCCCTTGTCTTTTCCTTGCTAGCTCCCCTCACTTTAGGGGTCCACTTAACTGGATCTCAAGCTTGACTCTACTTTTATCATGTTAATGTCTCCCTCTGACCAAAGTTCTCTTGCATTCCAAAATGTTTTACTGAAACTGTCATTCAGTATTCAATCCGGGGTCCACCTCATTGATCAGTTCTCTGGGCCAGTTCCTGGACAAAGGAACACTTTGTAGAAAATCACAGAAAATATATACATTGAGAGACAGAGAGAGAGAGAGAGAGAGAGAGAGAGAGAGAGAAATTATTATCTGTCCCTCCCTGCTTTTTCTGGTAAGTAAGACCTTTTTTATTATTATTAATTTTTTCTTTTTTTTTTT
>NW_027438985.1:105000-127500 GCF_040939455.1 Microcebus murinus | reverse complement strand
AGGCCGGCTTTCAAATCTGCTACATTGTATGACAGGTTCTGCCTGGGCCCGCCAGCCCCAGGCGCCTCTAGCCTCCAGAGGGTCTCCGCCCAACCCCCTCCCTGTTGTCCCAGGGAGGGGCCCCTCCTCCTCCTCCCGCTCCCTGCCTGCCTCCCCGCCCCCAGCGTAGGCCTCTGCCCAGGGTTTTTTTTTTTTTTTTTCTTTTCCTGGTTTGTGTTTTATCTTGGTTTTTTTGGGTATTTTTGTGTGTTTTTTTTAGGTTTATGGAATATCGTTTAAAAATTTAAATCACAGAATGAATTCTACAACAACTTGTGACTTTTTATCCTAGGCTGAGAACAATGTATTTTCTCTTCCTGTGAATTTTATTGATTCCAAAGTATACATTTCTAAATGAATAGGGTGAGCAACACACTCCCGTGGGGCCTGTGTCAGTGGATAGGTGTCCGGGAGGGTCCCCTCCTGCAGCTTGTTGTGGTAGCTCCACATTTAGGAGAGGCAAATCATTCATTTCCCTAATGATCCTAGATGAGTCTGCTCAATTTTTTATGATGTCCTGGAAACATATAAAACACCCTTCCTACTTCACATAGCCCCGACCACAAAGTTTCTCCCAGGAAAAACTATTTAACATCATGAATTTCACAGTGTAATAGAGGGAATGGTCTAGAGAGAGGGCAAAAAAAAATAAAGGACAGAGACATTTTGTGTCCTTTTAAAACTCCACCCCCCCCACCCCCTGATGTTGGAAATTTGTAGTCTGGCCTCTATCCCCAAGAGCAGTTCAATCTTTTCTTAAAACTCCAGAGTGGTCGGTCCCCAGCCCCACAGGCCTTGTTTTTGGCCCAGCTGAGACCAGTGAAGTGATTAACCACAATAATGGCTAAAGCGGAGAACCCTCCCTCTATGTATTTTTTAACAGACTTTTATTTATTCATTCATTCATTCATTCATGCATGCATTTAATTTTTTGAGACAGAGTCTCACTTTGTTGCCCAGGCTAGAGTGAGTGCCATGGCGTCAGCCTAGCTCACGGCAACCTCAACCTCCTGGGCTCAAGCCATCCTCCTGCCTCAGCCTCCCAAGTAGCTAGGACTACAGGCAGTGTCATCATGCCTGGCTAATTTTTCTCTCTCTCTCTATTACTTGGGCAATTAATTTCTTTCTATTTATAGTAGAGATGGGGTCTTGCTCCTGCTCCCACTGATTTGAACTCCTGACCTCCAGCAATCCTTCCCCTTTGGCCTCCCAGAGAGCTAGGATTACAGGTGTGCTGGGCCTGAGAGAAATTTTTATCTCTCCCTCCCTGCTTATGTCTTTTATTTTGTCTATAGCAGACATAGAGAGAGAGAGAGAGAGACAGAGAGAGTGAGAGAGAGAAACTATTATCTCTCCCTCCCTGCTTTATATGGTAAGTCCTTTTTTATGATTATTATTATTATTCTTTTTTTTGAGACAGAGTCTCACTTTTGGTGCCAGGGCTAGAGTGCTATGGCGTCAGCTTAGCTCACAGCTACCTCAAACTCCTGGGCTCAAGTGATCCTTCTGTTTCAGCCTCCTGAGTAGCTGGAACTACAGACATGCACCACCATGCCCGGCCTATTATGTGTTTGTGTGTGTGTGTTTAGTTGGCCAATTAATTTCTTTCTATTTATAGTAGAGATGGTCTTGCTCTTCCTCAGGCTGGTTTTGAACTCCTATCCTTGAGCAATCCTCCTGCCTCAGCCTCGCAGATAGCTAGGATTACAGCTGTACTGGGCCTGAGAGAAATTTTTATCTCTCCCTCCCTGCTTATCTCTTTTATTCTGTCTATAGCAGATTTATACAGAGAGAGAGGAATTTATATCTCTCCCTCCCTTCTTATTTCCTTTATTCTGTCTATAGCAGATTTATAGAGAGAGAGAGAGAGAGAGAGAGAGTGAGTGAAATTTTTATCCCTCCATCCCTGCTTATCTCTTTTATTCTGTCTATAGCAGATTTATATATATATAGAGAGAGAGAGACAGAGAGACACAGAGAGAGAGAGATATCAATCTATCCATTGCATTTCCTAGTCTTTAGGTGACTGGGCCTCAGCAGGGGAATGTGAATTGACAAAATTTGTGTTGCTAACAAATAAAACGCTGGGGTTCAAACTCTCCGTTTTTCCAATAAAACCTATCCCCTTACCATTCATACTGTGCCACCTCAGGAGTGTGAGGGGGTCGCCAGCCCCTCCAAGCCTCCTCCCACCTCCTTGCTGTGACTTCTCCTACCCCTTGTCTTTTCCTTGCTAGCTCCCCTCACTTTAGGGGTCCACTTAACTGGATCTCAAGCTTGACTCCACTTTTATCATGTTAATGTCTCCCTCTGACCAAAGTTCTCTTGCATTCCAAAATGTTTTACTGAAACTGTCATTCAGTATTCAATCCGGGGTCCACCTCATTTATCAGTTCTCTGGGCCAGTTCCTGGACAAAGGAACACTTTGGGGAAAATCACAGAAAATATATACATTGAGAGAGAGAGAGAGAGAGAGACAGAGAGAGAAATTATTATCTGTCCCTCCCTGCTTTTTCTGGTAAGTAAGACCTTTTTTATTATTATTTTTTCTTTTTTTTTTTTGAGACAGAGTCTCACTTTTAGGGCCCGGACTAGGGTGCTATGGCTTCAGCTTAGCTCACAGCAACCTCCAACTCCTGGGCTCAAGTGATCCTTCTGTCTCAGCCTCCCGAGTAGCTGGGAGTACAGACATGCACCACCATGCCCGGCTTATTATGTGTGTGTGTGTGTGTGTGTTTAGTTGGCCAATTTCTTTCTTTCTTTCTTTCTTTCTTTCTTTTTTTTTTAATTTTTTTTTTTACTTTTTTTGAGACAGAGTCTCAGTTTGTTGCCCAGGCTAGAGTGAGTGCCATGGCTTCAGCCTAGCTCACAGCAACCTCAAACTCCTGGGCTCAAGCGATCCTGCTGCCTCAGCCTCCTGAGTAGCTGGGACTACAGGCATGTGCCAGCATGCCCGGCTAATTTTTCTTTCTATATACATTACTTGGCCAATTAATTTCTTTCTATTTATAGTAGAGATGGGGTCTTCCTCTTGCTCAGGCTGGTATGAATCCCTGACCTCCAGCAATCTTCCCACCTTGGACTCCCAGAGAGCTAGGATTGCAGGTGTGCTGTACCTGAGAGAAATTTTTATGTCTCCCTCTCTGCTTATCTTTTTTACTCTATCTATAGCAGACCTATATATATATAGAGAGAGAGAGAAAGAGAGAGACAGAGAGAGAGAGAGAGAGATTTATAGAAATTTTTATCTCTCCCTCCATTCTTGTCTCTTTTATTCTGTCTATAGCAGACATATATATAGAGAGATAGAGAGTGAGAGAAATTATTATCTCTCCCTCACTGCTTATCTCTTTTATTCTGTCTATAGCAGTTTTATATATATATATATATATATATAGAGAGAGAGAGAGACAGAGATAGAAATTTTTATCTCTCCCTCCCTTCTTGTCTCTTTTATTCTGTCTATAGCAGACATATATATATAGAGAGAGAGAGAGAAATAGAGACAGGGAGAGAAATTTTTATCTCTCCCTCCCTGCTTATCTCTTTTATTCTGTCTATAGCAGTTTTATATATATATATAGAGAGAGAGAGAGAGAGAGACAGAGAGAGAAATTTTTATCTCTCCCTCCCTTCTTGTCTCTTTTATTCTGTCTATAGCAGACATATATATATATATATAGAGAGAGAGAAATAGAGAGAGTGAGAGAAATTTTTATCTCTCCCTCCCTGCTTATCTCTTTTATTCTGCCTATAGCAGTTTTATATATAGACAGAGAAAGAGAGAGAGAGAAATTTTTATGTCTCAATCGCTGGTCTTTCTGGTAAGTCCATTTTACTTAATTTTTTTTTTTTGAGACAGAGTTTCACCTTTGGTGCCCCAGCAAGAGTGCTATGGCCTCAACTTAGCTCACTTAAACCTCAAATTCCAGGACTGAACTGATCCTTCTGTCTTAGCCTCCTGAGTAGCTGGGACTACAGGCATGCGCCAGCATGCTCGGCTATTTTTTCTTTCTATATATATTACTTTGCCAATTAATTTCTTTCTATTTATAGTACAGATAAGGTCTTGCTCTTCCAGGAGCTGGTTAGAATTCCTAACCTCCAGCAATCCTCCCACCTTGGGCTCCCAGAGAGCTAGGATTGCATGTGTGCCTGGCCTGAGAGAAATTTTTATGTCTCCCTCTCTGCTTATCTCTTTTATTCTATAGCAGATATATATATATATATAGAGAGAGAGAGAGAGAGGAATTTATATCTCTCCCTCCCTGCTTATCTCTTTTCTCTTTTATTCTGTCTATAGCAGACATTCTGTCTATAGCAGCAGTGTGATGGGGTCGCCAGCCCAGCAAAGCCTCCTCCCACCTCCTTGCTGTGACTTCTCCTTACCCCTTGTCTTTTCCTTGCTAGCTCGCCTCACTTTAGGGGTCCACTTAACTGGATCTCAAGCTTGACTCCACTTTTATCATGTTAATGTCTCCCTCTGACCAAAGTTCTCTTGCATTCCAAAATGTTTTACTGAAACTGTCATTCAGTATTCAATCCGGGGTCCACCTCATGTATCAGTTCTCTGGGCCAGTTCCTGAAGAAAAGAACACTTTGGAGAAAATCACAGAAAATATATACAGAGAGAGAGAGAGAGAGAGAGAAACAGAGAGAGAGAGAGAGAAATTATTATCTCTCCCTCCCTGCTTTTTCTGGAAAGTAAGACCTTTTTTATTATTATTAATTTTTTCTTTTTTTTTCAGACAGAGTCTCACTTTTAGGGCCCGGGCTAGGGTGCTATGGCTTCAGACTAGCTCACAGCAACCTCAACCTCCTAGGCTCAAGCAATCCTCCTGCCTCAGCCTCCCAAACAGCTGGGACTATAGGGATATGCCGCCACGCCTGGCTCATTTTTCTTTCTATATATATTACTTGGCCAATTAATTTCTTTGTGTCTATAGTAGAGATGGGGTTTTGCTCTTGCTCAGGCTGGTTTGAACTCCTGACCTCCTGCAACCCTGCTGCCTCAGTCTCCCAGAGAGCTAGGACTACAGGTGTGCTGGGCCTGAGAAAAATTTTATCTCTCCCTCCCTGCTTATCTCTTTAATTCTGTCTATAGCAGATTTATATATATATACACAGAGAGAGAGAGAAAGAGAGAGAGAGTGAAATATTTATCTCTCCCTCCCTGCTTATCTCTTTTATTCTGTCTATAGCAGATTTATATATATATATATATATGGAGAGAGAGAGAGTGAAATTTTTATCTCTCCCTTCTTATCTCTTTTATTCTGTCTATAGCAGATTTATATATATACAGAGAGAGAGAGAGAGAGAGTGAAATTTTTATCTCTCCATCCCTGCTTATCTCTTTTATTCTGTCTATAGCAGATTTATATATATATATATATAGAGAGAATTTATATCTCTCCCTCCCTTCTTATCTCTTTTATTCTGTCAATAGCAGATTTATATATATATATATATATAGAGAGAGAGAGAGAGACAGAGACACAGAGAGACAGAGGAATTCATATCTCTCCCTCCCTTCTTATCTCTTTTATTCTGTCTATAGCAGATTTATATATATACATATATAGAGAGAGAGTGAGAGAGGAATTTATATCTCTCCCTCCCTGCTTATCTCTTTTATTCTGTCTATAGCAGATTTATATATATACACAGAGAGAGAGAGAGAGAGTGAAATTTTTATCTCTCCATCCCTGCTTATCTCTTTTATTCTGTCTATAGCAGATTTATATATATATATATATATAGAGAGAGAATTTATATCTCTCCCTCCCTTCTTATCTCTTTTATTCTGTCAATAGCAGATTTATATATATATATAGAGAGAGACAGAGAGACAGAGAGACAGAGGAATTCATGTCTCCCTCCCTTCTTATCTCTTTTATTCTGTCTATAGCAGATTTATATATATATATATATATAGAGAGAGAGAGAGAGTGAGTGAAATTCTTATCGCTCCATCCCAGCTTATCTCTTTTATTCTGTCTATAGCAGATATATATATATATATAGAGAGAGAGAGAGAGAGACAGAGAGAGAGAGAGAGAGAGAGAGAGAGAGGAATTTATATCTCTCCCTCCCTTCTTATCTCTTTTATTCTGTCTATAGCAGATTTATATATATATACACAGAGAGAGAGAGAGAGAGAGAGAGAGTGAAATATTTATCTCTCCCTCCCTGCTTATCTCTTTTATTCTGTCTATAGCAGATTTATATATATACACAGAGAGAGAGAGAGAGAGAGTGAAATTTTTATCTCTCCCTCCCTGCTTATCTCTTTTATTCTGTCTATAGCAGATTTATATATATACACAGAGAGAGAGAGAGAGAGTGAAATTTTTATCTCTCCCTCCCTGCTTATCTCTTTTATTCTGTCTATAGCAGATTTATATATATATATATATATAGAGAGAGAGAGAGAGGAATTTATATCTCTCCCTCCCTTTTTATGTCTTTTATTCTGTCTATAGCAGATTTATATATATAGAGAGAGAGAGAAAGAGTGAGTGAAATTTTTATCTCTCCATCCCTGCTTATCTCTTTTATTCTGTCTATAGCAGATCTCTCTCTCCATATATATATACATAGAGAGAGAGAGAGAGTGAGTGAAATTTTATCTCTCCATCCCTGCTTATCTCTTTTATTCTGTCTATAGCAGATTTATATATATATATATGTGTGTGTATATATATATATAGAGAGAGAGAGAGAGAGGAATTTTTATCTCTCCCTCCCTTCTTATCTCTTTTATTCTCTCTATAGCAGATTTATATATATACACATACATACAGAGAGAGAGAGAGAGTGAAATTTTTATCTCTGAATCCCTGCTTTTACTGCTAAGTCCATAGTTCTTAATTTTTTTTTTCTTTTTTGACAGAGTCTCACTTTTGGTGCCCGGGCTAGAGTGCTATGGTGTCAGCTTAGCTCACAGCAACCTCAAACTCCTGGCCTCAAGTCATCCTTCTGTCTCAGCCTCTTGAGTAGCTGGGACTACAGGCATGTGCCAGAATGCCTGGCTAATTTTTCTTTCTATATATATTACTTGGCGGGTGGACATGATAAATAATGAGGATTGAGGACCAGATAAATGACTGGAAAAAAATACTTCCTGTTTCCTCAATACCAGCATCCATTTCAAGGGTATACCTGTAGACCTAGGTGTAAAATGGAAGCAAACTTTAGAAAGAAAAAAAAAAATTGCTGTCAGCCCCGTCAGAGGGTCCCTTCTTGTCTGGCTGACACTGTCACCAGTACTTAGGTGTCATCTAGTGCCCACTTTGATCAGACTTGGGGGATGGGTAAAGTCAGGCCATGTTGGGAGCTTAAGAGTGGACCCCACCCCCACCCCAGGTGTGGAGGCCGGCTTTCAAATCTGCTACATTGTATGACAGGTTCTGCCTGGGCCCGCCAGCCCCAGGCGCCTCTAGCCTCCAGAGGGTCTCCGCCCAACCCCCTCCCTGTTGTCCCAGGGAGGGGCCCCTCCTCCTCCCGCTCCCTGCCTGCCTCCCCGCCCCCACCGTAGGCCTCTGCCCAGGGTTTTTTTTTTTTCTTTTCCCGGTTTCTGTTTAATCTTTGTTTTTTTGTGTTTTTTTTTTAGGTTTATGGAATATCGTTTAAAAATTTAAATCACAGAAAGAATTCTACAACAACTTGTGACTTTTTATCCTGGGCTGAGAGCAATGTATTTTCTCTTCCTGTGAATTTTCCTGTCCTGGAAGAAATGCAAAGTTGATCCTGGGGGTTTCAAACCATCTTCTGGTTTTCCTGAACAGAAAGACCTTGAACACGGTTTATTTGACCATGTCTCTGTGTGCGTGCACGTGGGTGCCTGTCCTTATTCCTTTTGGGCACCGGGCTCTTTGGTCTTACAGAGTGGGCCTTCCTTGGTCGTGGACTGAGGCTGAACAGACTTAGGGATCAGATTGAAGGGACTTGACTACAGTAACCCGGGTCGGGGAAATTTTATTGATTTGAAAGTATACATTTCTAAATGAATAGGGTGAGTGACACATTCCAGAGGGGCCTCTGTCCCTGGATAGGTGTCCCGGAGGGTCCTCCTGCAGCTTGTTGTGGTACCTCCACATTTAGGAGAGGAAAATCATTCATTTCCCTTATGATCATAGATGAGTCTGCTGAATTTTTTATGATGTCGTGGAAACATATAAAACACCCTTCCTACTAAACATAGCCGACCACAAAGTTTCTCCCAGGAAAAAATATTCAACATCATGAATTTCACAGTGTAATAGAGGGAATGGTCTAGACAGAGGGAAAAAAAAATAAAGGAAAGAAACATTTGTGTCCTTTTAAAACTTCCCCCCCACCCCCTGATGTTGGAAACTTGTAGTCTGGCCTCTATCCCCAAGAGGAGTTAATTCCTTTCTTAAAACTTCTGAGCAGTCCCCAGACCCACAGGCCTTGTTTTTGGCCCAGCTGAGACCAGTGAAATGATTAACCACAATAATGGTTAAAGCGGAGAACCCTCACTCTATGTATTTTTTAACATACTTTTATTTATTTATTTATTCATTCATTCATTCATTCATTCATGCATGCATGCATATATATATATATATATATATATACATACATTATATATATATATATACAGAGAGAGAGAGAGAGAGAAATTTTTATCTCTCCCTCCCTCCTTTTTCTGGTAAGACAGACCTTTTTTATTATTATTAATTTTTTCTTTTTTTTTGAGACAGAGTCTCACTCTTAGGGCCTGGGCTAGGGTGCTATGGCTTCAGCTTAGCTCACAGCAACCTCAAAATCCTGGGTTCAAGTGATCCTTCTGTCTCAGCCTCTTGAGTAGTTGGGACTACAGGCATGTGCCAGCATGCCTGGCTAATTTTTCTTCCTATATATATTACCTGGCCAATTAATTTCTTTCTATTTATAGTAGAGATGGGGTCTTCCTCTTGCTCAGGCTGGTTTGAATTCCTGACCTCCAGCAATCCTCCCACCTTGGCCTCCCAGAGCTAGGATTGCAGCTGTGCTGGGCCTGAGAGAAATTTTTATGTCTCCCTCCCTGCTTATCTCTTTTCTCTTTTATTCTGTCTATAGCAGACATTCTGTCTATAGCAGCAGTGTGATGGGGTCGCCAGCCCAGCAAAGCCTCCTCCCACCCACCTCCTTGCTGTGACTTCTCCTTACCCCTTGTCTTTTCCTTGCTAGCTCCCCTCACTTTAGGGGTCCACTTAACTGGATCTCAAGCTTGACTCCACTTTTATCATGTTAATGTCTCCCTCTGACCAAAGTTCTCTTGCATTCCAAAATGTTTTACTGAAAGTGTCATTCAGTATTCAATCCGGGGTCCACCTCATGTATCAGTTCTCTGGGCCAGTTCCTGAAGAAAAGAACACTTTGGAGAAAATCACAGAAAATATATACAGAGAGAGAGAGAGAAACAGAGAGAGAGAGAGAGAGAAATTATCTCTCCCTCCCTGCTTTTTCTGGAAAGTAAGACCTTTTTTATTATTATTAATTTTTTCTTTTTTTTTGAGACAGAGTCTCACTTTTAGGGCCCGGGCTAGGGTGCTATGGCTTCAGACTAGCTCACAGCAACCTCAACCTCCTAGGCTCAAGCAATCCTCCTGCCTCAGCCTCCCAAACAGCTGGGACTACAGGGATATGCCGCCACGCCTGGCTCATTTTTCTTTCTATATATATTACTTGGCCAATTAATTTCTTTGTGTTTATAGTAGAGATGGGGTTTTGCTCTTGCTCAGGCTGGTTTGAACTCCTGACTTCCTGCAATCCTGCTGCCTCAGTCTCCCAGAGAGCTAGGACTACAGGTGTGCTGGGCCTGAGAAAAATTTTTATCTCTCCCTCCCTGCTTATCTCTTTAATTCTGTCTATAGCAGATTTATATATATATACACAGAGAGAGAGAGAAAGAGAGAGAGAGTGAAATATTTATCTCTCCCTCCCTGCTTATCTCTTTTATTCTGTCTATAGCAGATTTATATATATACAGAGAGAGAGAGAGTGAAATTTTTATCTCTCCATCCCTGCTTATCTCTTTTATTCTGTCTATAGCAGATTTATATATATATATATAGAGAGAGAGAGAATTTATATCTCTCCCTTCTTATCTCTTTTATTCTGTCAATAGCAGATTTATATATATATATAGAGAGAGAGAGAGAGACAGAGAGACAGAGGAATTCATTTCTCTCCCTCCCTTCTTATCTCTTTTATTCTGTCTATAGCAGATTTATATATATATAGAGAGAGAGAGAGAGAGTGAGAGAGGAATTTATATCTCTCCCTCCCTGCTTATCTCTTTGATTCTGTCTATAGGAGATTTATATATATATATATATATATATATATATATATATATATATATATATATATGGAGAGAGAGAGAGAGTGAAATTTTTATCTCTACCTCCCTTCTTATCTCTTTTATTCTGTCTATAGCAGATTTATATATATACACAGAGAGGGAGAGAGAGAGTGAAATTTTTATCTCTCCATCCCTGCTTATCTCTTTTATTCTGTCTATAGCAGATTTATATATATATATATATAGAGAGAGAGAGAGAATTTATATCTCTCCCTCCTTCTTATCTCTTTTATTCTGTCAATAGCAGATTTATATATATAGAGAGACAGAGAGACAGAGGAATTCATATCTCTCCCTCCCTTCTTATCTCTTTTATTCTGTCTATAGCAGATTTATATATATATATATATAGAGAGAGAGAGAGAGAGTGAGTGAAATTCTTATCTCTCCATCCCAGCTTATCTCTTTTATTCTGTCTATAGCAGATATATATATATATATATAGACAGAGAGAGAGACAGAGAGAGAGAGAGGAATTTATATCTCTCCCTCCCTTCTTATCTCTTTTATTCTGTCTATAGCAGATTTATATATATATACACAGAGAGAGAGAGAAAGAGAGAGAGAGTGAAATATTTATCTCTCCCTCCCTGCTTATCTCTTTTATTCTGTCTATAGCAGATTTATATATATATATATGTATATGGAGAGAGAGAGAGAGTGAAATTTTTATCTCTCCATCCCTGCTTATCTCTTTTATTCTGTCTATAGCAGATTTATATATATATATATATAGAGAGAGAGAGAGAATTTATATCTCTCCCTCCCTTCTTATCTCTTTTATTCTGTCAATAGCAGATTTATATATATATATATAGAGAGAGGGAGAGAGACAGAGAGACAGAGAGACAGAGAGACAGAGGAATTCATATCTCTCCCTCCCTTCTTATCTCTTTTATTCTGTCTATAGCAGATTTATATATATACATATATAGAGAGAGAGAGAGAGTGAGAGAGGAATTTATATCTCTCCCTCCCTGCTTATCTCTTTTATTCTGTCTATAGCAGATTTATATATATAGAGAGAGAGAGAGAATTTATATCTCTCCCTCCCTTCTTATCTCTTTTATTCTGTCAATAGCAGATTTATATATAGAGAGAGAGAGACAGAGAGACAGAGAGACAGAGAGACAGAGGAATTCATATCTCTCCCTCCCTTCTTATCTCTTTTATTCTGTCTATACCAGATTTATATATATATATATAGAGAGAGAGAGAGAGAGAGTGAGTGAAATTCTTATATCTCCATCCCAGCTTATCTCTTTTATTCTGTCTATAGCAGATATATATATATAGAGAGAGAGAGAGACAGAGACAGAGACAGAGACAGAAAGAGAGAGAGAGGAATTTATATCTCTCCCTCCGTTCTTATCTCTTTTATTCTGTCTAAGGCAGATTTATATATATATACACAGAGAGAGAGAGAAAGAGAGAGAGAGTGAAATATTTATCTCTCCCTCCCTGCTTATCTCTTTTATTCTGTCTATAGCAGATTTATATATATACACAGAGAGAGAGAGAGAGAGAGTGAAATTTTTATCTCTCCCTCCCTGCTTATCTCTTTTATTCTGTCTATAGCAGATTTATATATATACACAGAGAGAGAGAGAGAGTGAAATTTTTATCTCTCCCTCCCTGCTTATCTCTTTTATTCTGTCTATAGCAGATTTATATATATATATATAGAGAGAGAGAGAGAGAGAGGAATTTATATCTCTCCCTCCCTTTTTATTTCTTTTATTCTGTCTATAGCAGATTTATATATATATATATATAGAGAGAGAGAGAGAGTGAGTGAAATTTTATCTCTCCATCCCTGCTTATCTCTTTTATTCTGTCTATAGCAGATTTATATATATATATATATGTATATATATATATAGAGAGAGAGAGAGAGAGGAATTTTTATCTCTCCCTCCCTTCTTATCTCTTTTATTCTCTCTATAGCAGATTTATATACATACACATACATACAGAGAGAGAGAGAGAGTGAAATTTTTATCTCTGAATCCCTGCTTTTACTGCTAAGTCCATAGTTCTTAATTTTTTTTTTTTTTTTTTTTTGACAGAGTCTCACTTTTGGTGCCCGGGCTAGAGTGCTATGGTGTCAGCTTAGCTCACAGCAACCTCAAACTCCTGGCCTCAAGTCATCCTTCTGTCTCAGCCTCTTGAGTAGCTGGGACTACAGGCATGTGCCAGAATGCCTGGCTAATTTTTCTTTCTATATATATTACTTGGCGGGTGGACATGATAAATAATGAGGATTGAGGACCAGATAAATGACTGGAAAAAAATACTTCCTGTTTCCTCAATACCAGCATCCATTTTAAGGGTATACCTGTAGACCTAGGTGTAAAATGGAAGCAAACTTTAGAAAGAAAAAAAAAAATCGCTGTCAGCCCCGTCAGAGGGTCTCTTCTTGTCTGGCTGACACTGGCACCGGTACTTAGGGGTCACCTAGTGGCCACTTTGATTAGACTTGGGGATGGGTAAAGTCAGGCCATGTTGGGAGCTTTAGAGTGGACCCCACCCCCACCCCAGGTGTGGAGGCCGGCTTTCAAATCTGCTACATTGTATGACAGGTTCTGCCTGGGCCCGCCAGCCCCAGGCGCCTCTAGCCTCCAGAGGGTCTCCGCCCAACCCCCTCCCTGTTGTCCCAGGGAGGGGCCCCTCCTCCTCCCGCTCCCTGCCTGCCTCCCCGCCCCCACCATAGGCCTCTGCCCAGGGTTTTTTTTTTTTTTTTCTTTTCCCGGTTTGTGTTTTATCTTGTTTTTTTTGGGTATTTTTGTGTGTTTTTTTTAGGTTTATGGAATATCGTTTAAAAATTTAAATCACAGAATGAATTCTACAACAACTTGTGACTTTTTATCCTAGGCTGAGAACAATGTATTTTCTCTTCCTGTGGATTTTATTTTATGGATTCCAAAGTATACATTTCTAAATGAATAGGGTGAGCAACACACTCCCGTGGGGCCTGTGTCAGTGGATAGGTGTCCGGGAGGGTCCCCTCCTGCAGCTTGTTGTGGTAGCTCAACATTTAGGAGAGGCAAATCATTCACTTCCCTAATGATCCTAGATGAGTCTGCTCAATTTTTTATGATGTCCTGGAAACATATAAAACACCCTTCCTACTTCACATAGCCCCGACCACAAAGTTTCTCCCAGGAAAAACTATTTAACATCATGAATTTCACAGTGTAATAGAGGGAATGGTCTAGAGAGAGGGCAAAAAAAATAAAGGACAGAGACATTTTGTGTCCTTTTAAAACTCCACCCCCCCACCCCCTGATGTTGGAAATTTGTAGTCTGGCCTCTATCCCCAAGAGCAGTTCAATCTTTTCTTAAAACTCCAGAGTGGTCGGTCCCCAGCCCCACAGGCCTTGTTTTTGGCCCAGCTGAGACCAGTGAAGTGATTAACCACAATAATGGCTAAAGCGGAGAACCCTCCCTCTATGTATTTTTTAACAGACTTTTATTTATTCATTCATTCATTCATTCATGCATGCATTTAATTTTTTGAGACAGAGTCTCACTTTGTTGCCCAGGCTAGAGTGAGTGCCATGGCGTCAGCCTAGCTCACGGCAACCTCAACCTCCTGGGCTCAAGCCATCCTCCTGCCTCAGCCTCCCAAGTAGCTAGGACTACAGGCAGTGTCATCATGCCTGGCTAATTTTTCTCTCTCTCTCTATTACTTGGCCAATTAATTTCTTTCTATTTATAGTAGAGATGGGGTCTTGCTCTTGCTCCCACTGATTTGAACTCCTGACCTCCAGCAATCCTTCCCCCTTGGCCTCCCAGAGAGCTAGGATTACAGGTGTGCTGGGCCTGAGAGAAATTTTTATCTCTCCCTCCCTGCTTATGTCTTTTATTCTGTCTATAGCAGACATAGAGAGAGAGAGAGAGAGAGAGAGAGAGAGAGAGAGAGAGAGAGAGAGAAATTATTATCTCTCTCTCCCTCCTGGCTCATTTTTCTTTCTATATATATTACTTGGCCAATTAATTTCTTTGTGTTTATAGTAGAGATGGGGTTTTGCTCTTGCTCAGGCTGGTTTGAACTCCTGACTTCCAGCAATCCTGCTGCCTCAGTCTCCCAGAGAGCTAGGACTACAGGTGTGTTGGGCCTGAGAAAAATTTTATCTCTCCCTCCCTGCTTATCTCTTTAATTCTGTCTATAGCAGATTTATGTATATATATATATATATGGAGAGAGAGAGACATAGAGGAATTTTTATCTCTCCCTCCCTTCTTATCTCTTTTATTTTGTCTATAGCAGATTTATATATATATACACAGAGAGAGAGAGAGAGAAATTTTTATCTCTCCATCCCTGCTTATCTCTTTTATTCTGTCTATAGCAGATTTAGAGAGAGAGAGAGAGAGAGAGAGAGAATTTATATCTCTCCCTCCCTTCTTATCTCTTTTATTCTGTCTATAGCAGATTTATATATATATATATATGTAGAGAGAGAGAGAGTGAAATTTTTATCTCTCCATCCCTGCTTATCTCTTTTATTCTGTCTATAGCAGATTTATATATATATATATATAGAGAGAGAATTTATATCTCTCCCTCCCTTCTTATCTCTTTTATTCTGTCAATAGCAGATTTATATATATATATATATATAGAGAGAGAGAGACAGAGAGACAGAGAGACAGAGGAATTCATATCTCTCCCTCCCTTCTTATCTCTTTTATTCTGTCTATAGCAGATTTATATATATACATATATATAGAGAGAGAGAGAGTGTGAGAGAGGAATTTATATCTCTCCCTCCCTGCTTATCTCTTTTATTCTGTCTATAGCAGATTTATATATATACACAGAGAGAGAGAGAGTGAAATTTTTATCTCTCCATCCCTGCTTATCTCTTTTATTCTGTCTATAGCAGATTTATATATAGAGAGAGAGAGAGAGAGAATTTATCTCTCTCCCTCCCTTCTTATCTCTTTTATTCTGTCAATAGGAGATTTATATATATATATATAGAGAGAGAGAGACAGAGAGACAGAGAGACAGAGGAATTCATATCTCTCCCTCCCTTCTTATCTCTTTTATTCTGTCTATAGCAGATTTATATATATACATATATATAGAGAGAGTGAGAGAGGAATTTATATCTCTCCCTCCCTGCTTATCTCTTTTATTCTGTCTATAGCAGATTTATATATATACACAGAGAGAGAGAGAGAGAGTGAAATTTTTATCTCTCCATCCCTGCTTATCTCTTTTATTCTGTCTATAGCAGATTTATATATATATAGAGAGAGAGAGAGAGAATTTATATCTCTCCCTCCCTTCTTATCTCTTTTATTCTGTCAATAGCAGATTTATATATATATATAAAGAGAGAGAGAGACAGAGAGACAGAGAGACAGAGGAATTCATATGTCTCCCTCCCTTCTTATCTCTTTTATTCTGTCTATAGCAGATTTATATATATATATATATAGAGAGAGAGAGAGAGAGAGTGAGTGAAATTCTTATCGCTCCATCCCAGCTTATCTCTTTTATTCTGTCTATAGCAGATATATATATATATATATAGAGAGAGAGAGAGACAGAGAGAGAGAGAGAGAGAGGAATTTATATCTCTCCCTCCCTTCTTATCTCTTTTATTCTGTCTATAGCAGATTAATATATATATACACAGAGAGAGAGAGAAAGAGAGAGAGAGTGAAATATTTATCTCTCCCTCCCTGCTTATCTCTTTTATTCTGTCTATAGCAGATTTATATATATACACAGAGAGAGAGAGAGAGAGAGAGAGAGTGAAATTTTTATCTCTCCCTCCCTGCTTATCTCTTTTATTCTGTCTATAGCAGATTTATATATATACACAGAGAGAGAGAGAGAGAGTGAAATTTTTATCTCTCCCTCCCTGCTTATCTCTTTTATTCTGTCTATAGCAGATTTATATATATACAGAGAGAGAGAGTGAAATTTTTATCTCTCCATCCCTGCTTATCTCTTTTATTCTGTCTATAGCAGATTTATATATATATATATATAGAGAGAGAGAATTTATATCTCTCCCTCCCTTCTTATCTCTTTTATTCTGTCAATAGCAGATTTATATATATATAGAGAGAGAGAGACAGAGAGACAGAGAGACAGAGGAATTCATATCTCTCCCTCCCTTCTTATCTCTTTTATTCTGTCTATAGCAGATTTATATATGTATATATATAGAGAGAGAGAGTGAGTGAAATTCTTATCTCTCCATCCCAGCTTATCTCTTTTATTCTGTCTATAGCAGATTTATATATATATATATAGAGAGAGAGAGACAGAGAGAGAGGAATTTATATCTCTCCCTCCCTTTTTATTTCTTTTATTCTGTCTATAGCAGATTTATATATATATATATAGAGAGAGAGAATTTATGTCTCTCCCTCCCTTCTTATCTCTTTTATTCTGTCAATAGCAGATTTATATATATATATATAGAGAGAGAGAGAGACAGAGAGACAGAGAGACAGAGGAATTCATATCTCTCCCTCCCTTCTTATCTCTTTTATTCTGTCTATAGCAGATTTATATATATATATATAGAGAGAGAGAGAGAGTGAGTGAAATTCTTATCTCTCCATCCCAGCTTATCTCTTTTATTCTGTCTATAGCAGATTTATATATATATACACAGAGAGAGAGAGAGAGAGAGAGAGAGGAATTTATATCTCTCCCTCCCTTCTTATCTCTTTTATTCTGTCTATAGCAGATTTATATATATATACACAGAGAGAGAGAGAAAGAGAGAGAGAGTGAAATATTTATCTCTCCCTCCCTGCTTATCTCTTTTATTCTGTCTATAGCAGATTTATATATATATATGTATATGGAGAGAGAGAGAGAGTGAAATTTTTATCTCTACCTCCCTTCTTATCTGTTTTATTCTGTCTATAGCAGATTTATATATATACACAGAGAGAGAGAGAGAGTGAAATTTTTATCTCTCCCTCCCTGCTTATCTCTTTTATTCTGTCTATAGCAGATTTATATATATATATATATATAGAGAGAGAGAGAGAGGAATTTATATCTTTCCCTCCCTTTTTATTTCTTTTATTCTGTCTATAGCAGATTTATATATATATATATATAGAGAGAGAGAGAGAGTGAGTGAAATTTTTATCTCTCCATCCCTGCTTATCTCTTTTATTCTGTCTATAGCAGATCTCTCTCTCCATATATATATACATAGAGAGAGAGAGAGAGAGAGAGTGAGTGAAATTTTATCTCTCCATCCCTGCTTATCTCTTTTATTCTGTCTATAGCAGATTTTTATATATATATATATATATATAGAGAGAGAGAGAGAGAGAGAGAGAGAGGAATTTTTATCTCTCCCTCCCTTCTTATCTCTTTTATTCTCTCTATAGCAGATTTATATATATACACATACATACAGAGAGAGAGAGAGTGAAATTTTTATCTCTGAACCCCTGCTTTTACTGCTAAGTCCATAGTTCTTAATTTTTTTTTTTTTTTTGACAGAGTCTCACTTTTGGTGCCCGGGCTAGAGTGCTATGGTGTCAGCTTAGCTCACAGCAACCTCAAACTCCTGGCCTCAAGTCATCCTTCTGTCTCAGCCTCTTGAGTAGCTGGGACTACAGGCATGTGCCAGCATGCCTGGCTAATTTTTCTTTCTATATATATTACTTGGCGGGTGGACATGATAAATAATGAGGATTGAGGACCAGATAAATGACTGGAAAAAAATACTTCCTGTTTCCTCAATACCAGCATCCATTTTAAGGGTATACCTGTAGACCTAGGTGTAAAATGGAAGCAAACTTTAGAAAGAAAAAAAAAAATCGCTGTCAGCCCCGTCAGAGGGTCCCTTCTTGTCTGGCTGACACTGGCACCGGTACTTAGGGGTCACCTAGTGGCCACTTTGATCAGACTTGGGGATGGGTAAAGTCAGGCCATGTTGGGAGCTTAAGAGTGGACCCCACCCCCACCCCAGGTGTGGAGGCCGGCTTTCAAATCTGCTACATTGTATGACAGGTTCTGCCTGGGCCCGCCAGCCCCAGGCGCCTCTAGCCTCCAGAGGGTCTCCGCCCAACCCCCTCCCTGTTGTCCCAGGGAGGGGCCCCTCCTCCTCCTCCCGCTCCCTGCCTGCCTCCCCGCCCCCACCGTAGGCCTCTGCCCAGGGTTTTTTGTTTTTTTTTTCTTTTCCCGGTTTCTGTTTTATCTTTGTTTATTTGTGTGTTTTTTTTAGGTTTATGGAATATCTTTTAAAAATTTAAATCACAGAAAGAATTCTACAACAACTTGTGACTTTTTATCCTAGGCTGAGAACAATGTATTTTCTCTTCCTGTGAATTTTATTGATTCCAAAGTATACATTTCTAAATGAATAGGGTGAGCAACACACTCCCGTGGGGCCTGTGTCAGTGGATAGGTGTCCGGGAGGGTCCCCTCCTGCAGCTTGTTGTGGTAGCTCAACATTTAGGAGAGGCAAATCATTCATTTCCCTAATGATCCTAGATGAGTCTGCTCAATTTTTTATGATGTCCTGGAAACATATAAAACACCCTTCCTACTTCACATAGCCCCGACCACAAAGTTTCTCCCAGGAAAAACTATTTAACATCATGAATTTCACAGTGCAATAGAGGGAATGGTCTAGAGAGAGGGCAAAAAAAATAAAGGACAGAGACATTTTGTGTCCTTTTAAAACCCCACCCCCCCCACCCCCTGATGTTGGAAATTTGTAGTCTGGCCTCTATCCCCAAGAGCAGTTCAATCTTTTCTTAAAACTCCAGAGCGGTCCCCAGCCCCACAGGCCTTGTTTTTGGCCCAGCTGAGACCAGTGAAGTGATTAACCACAATAATGGCTAAAGCGGAGAACCCTCCCTCTATGTATTTTTCAACAGACTTTTATTTATTCATTCATTCATTCATTCATGCATTTAATTTTTTGAGACAGAGTCTCACTTTGTTGCCCAGGCTAGAGTGAGTGCCATGGCGTCAGCCTAGCTCACGGCAACCTCAACCTCCTGGGCTCAAGCCATCCTCCTGCCTCAGCCTCCCAAGTAGCTAGGACTACAGGCAGTGTCATCATGCCTGGCTAATTTTTCTCTCTCTCTCTATTACTTGGCCAATTAATTTCTTTCTATTTATAGTAGAGATGGGGTCTTGCTCTTGCTCCCACTGATTTGAACTCCTGACCTCCAGCAATCCTTCCCCCTTGGCCTCCCAGAGAGCTAGGATTACAGGTGTGCTGGGCCTGAGAGAAATTTTTATCTCTCCCTCCCTGCTTATGTCTTTTATTCTGTCTATAGCAGACATAGAGAGAGAGATAGAGAGAGAGAGAGAGAGAGAGAGAGAGAGAGAGAGAGAGAGAGAGTGAGAGAGAGAAATTATTATCTCTCTCTCCCTGCTTTATCTGGTAAGTCCTTTTTTATGATTATTATTATTATCCTTTTTTTTGAGACAAAGTCTCACTTTTGGTGCCAGGGCTAGAGTGCTATGGCATCAGCTTAGCTCACAGCTACCTCAAACTCCTGGCCTCAAGTCATCCTTCTGTCTCAGCCTCTTGAGTAGCTGGGACTACAGGCATGTGCCAGCATGCCTGGCTAATTTTTCTTTCTATATATATTACTTGGCGGGTGGACATGATAAATAATGAGGATTGAGGACCAGATAAATGACTGGAAAAAAATACTTCCTGTTTCCTCAATACCAGCATCCATTTTAAGGGTATACCTGTAGACCTAGGTGTAAAATGGAAGCAAACTTTAGAAAGAAAAAAAAAAATCGCTGTCAGCCCCGTCAGAGGGTCCCTTCTTGTCTGGCTGACACTGGCACCGGTACTTAGGGGTCACCTAGTGGCCACTTTGATCAGACTTGGGGATGGGTAAAGTCAGGCCATGTTGGGAGCTTAAGAGTGGACCCCACCCCCACCCCAGGTGTGGAGGCCGGCTTTCAAATCTGCTACATTGTATGACAGGTTCTGCCTGGGCCCGCCAGCCCCAGGCGCCTCTAGCCTCCAGAGGGTCTCCGCCCAACCCCCTCCCTGTTGTCCCAGGGAGGGGCCCCTCCTCCTCCTCCCGCTCCCTGCCTGCCTCCCCGCCCCCACCGTAGGCCTCTGCCCAGGGTTTTTTGTTTTTTTTTTCTTTTCCCGGTTTCTGTTTTATCTTTGTTTATTTGTGTGTTTTTTTTAGGTTTATGGAATATCTTTTAAAAATTTAAATCACAGAAAGAATTCTACAACAACTTGTGACTTTTTATCCTAGGCTGAGAACAATGTATTTTCTCTTCCTGTGAATTTTATTGATTCCAAAGTATACATTTCTAAATGAATAGGGTGAGCAACACACTCCCGTGGGGCCTGTGTCAGTGGATAGGTGTCCGGGAGGGTCCCCTCCTGCAGCTTGTTGTGGTAGCTCAACATTTAGGAGAGGCAAATCATTCATTTCCCTAATGATCCTAGATGAGTCTGCTCAATTTTTTATGATGTCCTGGAAACATATAAAACACCCTTCCTACTTCACATAGCCCCGACCACAAAGTTTCTCCCAGGAAAAACTATTTAACATCATGAATTTCACAGTGCAATAGAGGGAATGGTCTAGAGAGAGGGCAAAAAAAATAAAGGACAGAGACATTTTGTGTCCTTTTAAAACCCCACCCCCCCCACCCCCTGATGTTGGAAATTTGTAGTCTGGCCTCTATCCCCAAGAGCAGTTCAATCTTTTCTTAAAACTCCAGAGCGGTCCCCAGCCCCACAGGCCTTGTTTTTGGCCCAGCTGAGACCAGTGAAGTGATTAACCACAATAATGGCTAAAGCGGAGAACCCTCCCTCTATGTATTTTTTAACAGACTTTTATTTATTCATTCATTCATTCATTCATGCATTTAATTTTTTGAGACAGAGTCTCACTTTGTTGCCCAGGCTAGAGTGAGTGCCATGGCGTCAGCCTAGCTCACGGCAACCTCAACCTCCTGGGCTCAAGCCATCCTCCTGCCTCAGCCTCCCAAGTAGCTAGGACTACAGGCAGTGTCATCATGCCTGGCTAATTTTTCTCTCTCTCTCTATTACTTGGCCAATTAATTTCTTTCTATTTATAGTAGAGATGGGGTCTTGCTCTTGCTCCCACTGATTTGAACTCCTGACCTCCAGCAATCCTTCCCCCTTGGCCTCCCAGAGAGCTAGGATTACAGGTGTGCTGGGCCTGAGAGAAATTTTTATCTCTCCCTCCCTGCTTATGTCTTTTATTCTGTCTATAGCAGACATAGAGAGAGAGATAGAGAGAGAGAGAGAGAGAGAGAGAGAGAGAGAGAGAGAGAGAGAGAGTGAGAGAGAGAAATTATTATCTCTCTCTCCCTGCTTTATCTGGTAAGTCCTTTTTTATGATTATTATTATTATCCTTTTTTTTGAGACAAAGTCTCACTTTTGGTGCCAGGGCTAGAGTGCTATGGCATCAGCTTAGCTCACAGCTACCTCAAACTCCTGGGCTCAAGTGATCCTTCTGTTTCAGCCTCCTGAGTAGCTGGAACTAAAGACATGCACCACCATGCCCGGCCTATTATGTGTTTGTGTGTGTGTGTTTAGTTGGCCAATTAATTTCTTTCTATTTATAGTAGAGATGGTCTTGCTCTTCCTCAGGCTGGTTTTGAACTCCTATCCTTGAGCAATCCTCCTGCCTCAGCCTCCCAGAGAGCTAGGATTACAGCTGTACTGGGCCTGAGAGAAATTTTTATCTCTCCCTCCCTGCGTATCTCTTTTATTCTGTCTATAGCAGATTTATACAGAGAGAGAGGAATTTATATCTCTCCCTCCCTTCTTATTTCTTTTATTCTGTCTATAGCAGATTTAGAGAGAGAGAGAGAGAGAGAGAGAGAGAGAGAGAGAGAGAGAGAGAGTGAAATTTTTATCCCTCCATCCCTGCTTATCTCTTTTATTCTGTCTATAGCAGATTTATATATATAGAGAGAGAGAGAGACAGAGAGACACAGAGAGAGAGAGAGATATCAATCTATCCATTGCATTTCCTAGTCTTTAGGTGACTGGGCCTCAGCAGGGGAATGTGAATTGACAAAATTTGTGTTGCTAACAAATAAAACGCTGGGGT
>NW_027438985.1:95000-100000 GCF_040939455.1 Microcebus murinus | reverse complement strand
AAACAGAGAGAGAGAGAGAGAGAAATTATTATCTCTCCCTCCCTGCTTTTTCTGGAAAGTAAGACCTTTTTTATTATTATTAATTTTTTCTTTTTTTTTGAGACAGAGTCTCACTTTTAGGGCCCGGGCTAGGGTGCTATGGCTTCAGACTAGCTCACAGCAACCTCAACCTCCTAGGCTCAAGCAATCCTCCTGCCTCAGCCTCCCAAACAGCTGGGACTATAGGGATATGCCGCCACGCCTGGCTCATTTTTCTTTCTATATATATTACTTGGCCAATTAATTTCTTTGTGTTTATAGTAGAGATGGGGTTTTGCTCTTGCTCAGGCTGGTTTGAACTCCTGACCTCCTGCAATCCTGCTGCCTCAGTCTCCCAGAGAGCTAGGACTACAGGTGTGCTGGGCCTGAGAAAAATTTTATCTCTCCCTCCCTGCTTATCTCTTTAATTCTGTCTATAGCAGATTTATATATATATACACAGAGAGAGAGAGAAAGAGAGAGAGAGTGAAATATTTATCTCTCCCTCCCTGCTTATCTCTTTTATTCTGTCTATAGCAGATTTATATATATATATATAGAGAGAGAGAGAGACAGAGAGACAGAGAGACAGAGGAATTCATATCTCTCCCTCCCTTCTTATCTCTTTTATTCTGTCTATAGCAGATTTATATATATACATATATATATAGAGAGAGAGAGAGTGAGAGAGGAATTAATATCTCTCCCTCCCTGCTTATCTCTTTTATTCGGTCTATAGCAGATTTATATATATACACAGAGAGAGAGAGAGAGAGTGAAATTTTTATCTCTCCATCCCTGCTTATCTCTTTTATTCTGTCTATAGCAGATTTATATATATATAGAGAGAGAGAGAGAGAATTTATATCTCTCCCTCCCTTCTTATCTCTTTTATTCTGTCAATAGCAGATTTATATATATATATATAGAGAGAGAGAGAGAGAGAGACAGAGAGACAGAGGAATTCATATCTCTCCCTCCCTTCTTATCTCTTTTATTCTGTCTATAGCAGATTTATATATATATATATATAGAGAGAGAGAGAGAGTGAGTGAAATTCTTATCTCTCCATCCCAGCTTATCTCTTTTATTCTGTCTATAGCAGATTTATATATATATACACAGAGAGAGAGAGAAAGAGAGAGAGAGTGAAATATTTATCTCTCCCTCCCTGCTTATCTCTTTTATTCTGTCTATAGCAGATTTATATATATACACAGAGAGAGAGAGAGAGAGAGTGAAATTTTTCTCTCTCCCTCCCTGCTTATCTCTTTTATTCTGTCTATAGCAGATTTATATATATACACAGAGAGAGAGAGAGAGAGTGAAATTTTTATCTCTCCCTCCCTGCTTATCTCTTTTATTCTGTCTATAGCAGATTTATATATATATATATGGAGAGAGAGAGAGAGAGAGAGAGAGGAATTTATATCTCTCCCTCCCTTTTTATTTCTTTTATTCTGTCTATAGCAGATTTATATATATATATAGAGAGAGAGAGAGAGAGTGAGTGAAATTTTTATCTCTCCATCCCTGCTTATCTCTTTTATTCTGTCTATAGCAGATCTCTCTCTCTCCATATATATATACATAGAGAGAGAGAGAGAGAGTGAGTGAAATTTTATCTCTCCATCCCTGCTTATCTCTTTTATTCTGTCTATAGCAGATTTATATATATATATATATATATATATAGAGAGAGAGAGAGAGAGAGAGGAATTTTTATCTCTCCCTTCCTTCTTATCTCTTTTATTCTCTCTATAGCAGATTTATATATATACACATACATACAGAGAGAGAGAGAGAGTGAAATTTTTATCTCTGAATCCCTGCTTTTACTGCTAAGTCCATAGTTCTCAATTTTTTTTTTTTTTTTTGACAGAGTCTCACTTTTGGTGCCCGGGCTAGAGTGCTATGGTGTCAGCTTAGCTCACAGCAACCTCAAACTCCTGGGCTCAAGTCATCCTTCTGTCTCAGCCTCTTGAGTAGCTGGGACTACAGGCATGTGCCAGAATGCCTGGCTAATTTTTCTTTCTATATATATTACTTGGCGGGTGGACATGATAAATAATGAGGATTGAGCACCAGATAAATGACTGGAAAAAAATACTTCCTGTTTCCTCAATACCAGCATCCATTTTAAGGGTATACCTGTAGACCTAGGTGTAAAATGGAAGCAAACTTTAGAAAGAAAAAAAAAAAATCGCTGTCAGCCCCGTCAGAGGGTCCCCTCTTGTCTGGCTGACACTGGCACTGGTACTTAGGGGTCACATAGTGGCCACTTTGATCAGACTTGGGGATGGGTAAAGTCAGGCCATGTTGGGAGCTTAAGAGTGGACCCCACCCCCACCCCAGGTGTGGAGGCCGGCTTTCAAATCTGCTACATTGTATGACAGGTTCTGCCTGGGCCCGCCAGCCCCAGGCGCCTCTAGCCTCCAGAGGGTCTCCGCCCAACCCCCTCCCTGTTGTCCCAGGGAGGGGCCCCTCCTCCTCCTCCGGCTCCCTGCCTGCCTCCCCGCCCCCACCGTAGGCCTCTGCCCAGGGTTTTTTTTTTTTTTTTCTTTTCCCGGTTTCTGTTTAATCTTTGTTTTTTTTGTTTATTTGTGTGTTTTTTTTAGGTTTATGGAATATCGTTTAAAAATTTAAATCACAGAATGAATTCTACAACAACTTGTGACTTTTTATCCTAGGCTGAGAACAATGTATTTTCTCTTCCTGTGAATTTTATTGATTCCAAAGTATACATTTCTAAATGAATAGGGTGAGCAACACACTCCCGTGGGGCCTGTGTCAGTGGATAGGTGTCCGGGAGGGTCCCCTCCTGCAGCTTGTTGTGGTAGCTCCACATTTAGGAGAGGCAAATCATTCATTTCCCTAATGATCCTAGATGAGTCTGCTCAATTTTTTATGATGTCCTGGAAACATATAAAACACCCTTCCTACTTCACATAGCCCCGACCACAAAGTTTCTCCCAGGAAAAACTATTTAACATCATGAATTTCACAGTGTAATAGAGGGAATGGTCTAGAGAGAGGGCAAAAAAAAATAAAGGACAGAGACATTTTGTGTCCTTTTAAAACTCCACCCCCCCCACCCCCTGATGTTGGAAATTTGTAGTCTGGCCTCTATCCCCAAGAGCAGTTCAATCTTTTCTTAAAACTCCAGAGTGGTCGGTCCCCAGCCCCACAGGCCTTGTTTTTGGCCCAGCTGAGACCAGTGAAGTGATTAACCACAATAATGGCTAAAGCGGAGAACCCTCCCTCTATGTATTTTTTAACAGACTTTTATTTATTCATTCATTCATTCATTCATGCATGCATGCATGCATTTAATTTTTTGAGACAGAGTCTCACTTTGTTGCCCAGGCTAGAGTGAGTGCCATGGCGTCAGCCTAGCTCACGGCAACCTCAACCTCCTGGGCTCAAGCCATCCTCCTGCCTCAGCCTCCCAAGTAGCTAGGACTACAGGCAGTGTCATCATGCCTGGCTAATTTTTCTCTCTCTCTCTATTACTTGGCCAATTAATTTCTTTCTATTTATAGTAGAGATGGGGTCTTGCTCTTGCTCCCACTGATTTGAACTCCTGACCTCCAGCAATCCTTCCCCCTTGGCCTCCCAGAGAGCTAGGATTACAGGTGTGCTGGGCCTGAGAGAAATTTTTATCTCTCCCTCCCTGCTTATGTCTTTTATTCTGTCTATAGCAGACATAGAGAGAGAGAGAGAGAGAGAGAGAGAGAGAGAGAGAGAGAGAGAGAGAGAGAGAAATTATTATCTCTCTCTCCCTCCTGGCTCATTTTTCTTTCTATATATATTACTTGGCCAATTAATTTCTTTGTGTTTATAGTAGAGATGGGGTTTTGCTCTTGCTCAGGCTGGTTTGAACTCCTGACTTCCAGCAATCCTGCTGCCTCAGTCTCCCAGAGAGCTAGGACTACAGGTGTGTTGGGCCTGAGAAAAATTTTATCTCTCCCTCCCTGCTTATCTCTTTAATTCTGTCTATAGCAGATTTATGTATATATATATATATATATGGAGAGAGAGAGACATAGAGGAATTTTTATCTCTCCCTCCCTTCTTATCTCTTTTATTTTGTCTATAGCAGATTTATATATATATACACAGAGAGAGAGAGAGAGAAATTTTTATCTCTCCATCCCTGCTTATCTCTTTTATTCTGTCTATAGCAGATTTAGAGAGAGAGAGAGAGAGAGAATTTATATCTCTCCCTCCCTTCTTATCTCTTTTATTCTGTCTATAGCAGATTTATATATATATATGTAGAGAGAGAGATAGTGAAATTTTTATCTCTCCATCCCTGCTTATCTCTTTTATTCTGTCTATAGCAGATTTATATATATATATAGAGAGAGAGAATTTATATCTCTCCCTCCCTTCTTATCTCTTTTATTCTGTCAATAGCAGATTTATATATATATATAGAGAGAGAGAGAGAGAGAGACAGAGAGACAGAGAGACAGAGGAATTCATATCTCTCCCTCCCTTCTTATCTCTTTTATTCTGTCTATAGCAGATTTATATATATACATATATAGAGAGAGAGAGAGAGAGTGAGAGAGGAATTTATATCTCTCCCTCCCTGCTTATCTCTTTTATTCTGTCTATAGCAGATTTATATATATACACAGAGAGAGAGAGAGAGAGTGAAATTTTTATCTCTCCCTCCCTGCTTATCTCTTTTATTCTGTCTATAGCAGATTTATATATATACACAGAGAGAGAGAGAGAGAGTGAAATTTTTATCTCTCCCTCCCTGCTTATTTCTTTTATTCTGTCTATAGCAGATTTATATATAGAGAGAGAGAGAGAGAGAGAGAGAGGAATTTATATCTCTCCCTCCCTTTTTATTTCTTTTATTCTGTCTATAGCAGATTTATATATAGAGAGAGAGAGAGATAGAGAGAGAGTGAGTGAAATTTTATCTCTCCCTCCCTGCTTATCTCTTTTATTCTGTCTATAGCAGA